>NC_084731.1:66664145-66724145 GCF_033978785.1 Entelurus aequoreus
TGAACACAAACAACATTACAGACATGAACAGGGTTACACAACCAGAATCTATATATAGACAACAATGTTAAAGAGAGTAAAAAAGAGACAAACAAGAGAATACAAACAAATTGTAGAATAACTTAAATTCCTCCAATGAAGACAATAATTTAAGGGTTTTTCTATTTTTTAACCATTTTCCAAGATTTTATTAACAACTTAAAATCATTCATTCCTGGGAGAATTTGGGTTTCAAGTTCAAATTTCATATTAATAATCATTTCTATGTTGTTATTTTTCAAATAACATCTCTTCTACATTAAACAAGGAAGGCATGTGTGATGTATCATGTTGCATGCATGCTTGTGTGATGTATCATGTTGTATGCATGCGTGTATCATGTTGTATGCATGTGTGTATCATGTTGTATGCATGCATGTATCATGTTGTATGCATGCATGTATCATGTTGTATGCATGCATGTATCATGTTGTATGCATGCATGTATCATGTTGTATGCATGCATGTATCATGTTGTATGCATGCAAGTATCATGTTGTATGCATGCGTGTATCATGATGTATGCATGCATGTATCATGTTGTATGCATGCATGTATCATGTTGTATGCATGCATGTATCATGTTGTATGCATGCGTGTATCATGTTGTATGCATGCATGTATCATGTATGCATGCGTTTATCATGTTGTATGCATGCATGTGTCATGTTGTATGCATGCATGTATCATGTTGTATGCATGCATGTATCATGTTGTATGCTTGCATGTATCATGTTGTATGCATGCATGTATCATGTTGTATGCATGCAAGTATTATGTTGTATGCATGCATGTATCATGTTGTATGCATGCGTGTATCATGATGTATGCATGCATGTATCATGTTGTATGCATGCATGTATCATGTTGTATGCATGCATGTATCATGTTGTATGCATGCATGTATCATTTTGTATGCATGCATGTATCATGTTGTATGCATGCAAGTATTATGGTGTATGCATGCATGTATCATGTTGTATGCATGCGTGTATCATGTTGTATGCATGCATGTATCATGTTGTATGCATGCATGTATCATGTTGTATGCATGCAAGTGTCATGTTGTATGCATGCATGTATCATGTTGTATGCATGCGTTTATCATGTTGTATGCATGCATGTATCATGTTGTATGCATGCATGTGTCATATTGTATGCATGCATGTATCATGTTGTATGCATGAATGTATTATGTTGTATGCATGCAAGTATCATGTTGTATGCATGAATTTATTATGTTGTATGCATGCATGTATCATGTTGTATGTGTGCGTTTATCATATAAAATGCATGCATGTATCATGTTGTATGCATGTATGTGTGATGTATCATGTTGTATGTATGCATGTATCATGTTGCATGCATGCAAGTATCATGTTGTATGCATTCATGTGTGATGTATCATGTTGTATGCAAAAACCCTATTTTACTATATGAAATCACATGTTTGCCCGACCTTTTTAGCATATGATTACAGTAAATTCACAAAATATATTGGCTAATCCATAGCAATCGTCAATTAATAATATTGATATATAATGTATATATACTGTATATATATAATATATATATTTAATTATTATATAATAAATGGAAAAAAGTGTATAGCTGTATCATAATCGTTATCTGTGTGCAAGATGTGAAGGTGTGTGTAAAAGATTGTGTGTAATATTTCGCAAAAACTGTGAAGCAGAGTCTATGCCTAATATTAATTATTAATATTAGGCAAATATGCACAGTGGTTTTGTTTACTGTGTGTAGACTTTTGTTAACTGTGTGAACATTTAACATTTAGTGTGTAAGCAATTGGACAAAACTGTAATGTATCAAAACAAACTATACATTGCTTTAAATCATATCTTGAATTGTGACAACAATGTGTTCAAATAAATGCTGTCAAATCAGACCTAATTAATTGGGATTTGAGTGTGCCACAAGGATCTATTTTGGGCCCGCTGCTTTTCAGTATATACAGTATATTAATGACCTCTGCAATATTTTCACAAATACCATATGCCAAATGTATGCAGATGATGCAATCATGTATGTGGAGCAGACACCTCAACAAGCTTCACAGACATTCAACAGACTGAAATATCAACGTGGCTTCAAAATAAGTGTTTAACCCTAAATGATAACAAAACGGTCTCAATGTGTTTCTCTTTGAAGAAAAAATCATTCAATGACATTCAGCTCAACATGAATCTAAATAAAATAGGGCACGTAAAGGAATTAAAATATTTGGGTGTTATTTTGGACCCTAAGCTGAAATTTAATGGCCATATTATAAAAATGACTAAGAGCATAAAAATAAATATAAAGTTATTATTTATGTGTTCAAGCTGCGCAAGTTGACATGATGCAATGATCTGATCCCATATGTCTTATGGTTTGGGGACAGACGTGCAGTGAAGCCTCTGTTGTCGTTATGTAAACAAACACTAAATATATTTCACCAAAAACCAATGAAGCATCATCACTGCCATATTACCCAAAAATATAACATGATGACGTTTGATCATTTTAGACATTTCTCATTTTTAAAAGCTATTTTTAAGTGTCTTAGTGTATTAACCCCTGATGTGATGTGTCAAGAAGTACACGTGCGTTCTCAGTGAAGTTCTCACATGTGTGGAAGAAGTCTTTGCCACTGGAGTTAAAGTCACAGTTAAACTTTTCTCCACAAAACTGAAAAAGTGTATTAAGGAAAATGAGAAGTGTGAGCACTAGAACTGGGTGTAGTAATGTGAGCACTAGAACTGGGTGTAGTAATGTGAGCACTAGAACTGGGTGCAGTAATGTGAGCACTAGAACTGGGTGTAGTAATGTGAGCACTAGAAATCGGTGCAGTAATGTGAGCACTAGAACTGGGTGTAGTAATGTGAGCATTAGAACTGGGTGTAGTAATGTGAGCACTAGCACTGGGTGAAGTAATGTGAGCACTAGAACTGGGTGTAGTAATGTGAGCACTAGAAATCGGTGCAGTAATGTGAGCACTAGAACTGGGTGTAGTAATGTGAGCACTAGCACTGGGTGAAGTAATGTGAGCACTAGAACTGGGTGTAGTAATGTGAGCACTAGAACTGGGTGTAGTAATGTGAGCACTAGAACTGGGTGCAGTAATGTGAGCACTAGAACTGGGTGTATTAATGTGAGCACTAGAACTGGGTGCAGTAATGCGAGCAGTAGAACCGGGTGCAGTAATGTGAGCACTAGAACCGGGTGTAGTAATGTGAGCACTAGAACTGGGTGTAGTGATGTGAGCACTAGAACTGGGTGTAGTAATGTGGGTACTAGAACTGGGTACAGTAATGTGAGCACTAGAACTGGGTGCAGTAATGTGAGCACTTGAAATGGGTGCAGTAATGTGAGCACTTGAAATGGGTGTAGTAATGTGAGCACTAGAACTGGGTGTAGTAATGTGAGCACTAGAACTGGGTGCAGTAATGCAAGCAGTAGAACTGGGTGCAGTAATGTGAGCACTTGAAATGGGTGTAGTAATGTGAGCACTAGAACTGGGTGCAGTAATGTGAGCACTAGAACTGGGTGTGGTAATGTGAGCACTAGAACGGGGTACAGTAATGTGAGCACTAGAACTGGGTGCAGTAATGTGAGCACTTGAAATGGGTGCAGTAATGTGAGCACTTGAAATGGGTGTAGTAATGTGAGCACTAGAACTGGGTGCAGTAATGTGAGCACTAGAACTGGGTTTAGTAATGTGAGCACTAGAACTGGGTGTAGTAATGTGAGCACTAGAACTGGGTGTACTAATGTGAGCACTAGAACTAGGTGTAGTAATGTGAGCACTAGAACTGGCTGTAGTAATGTGAGCACTAGAACTGGGTACACTAATGTGAGCACTAGAACTGGGTGCAGTAATGTGAGCACTAGAACTGGGTGTAGTAATGTGAGCACTAGAACTGGGTGCAGTAATGTGAGCACTAGAACTGGGTGCAGTAATGCAAGCAGTAGAACTAGGTGCAGTAATGTGAGCACTTGAAATGGGTGTAGTAATGTGAGCACTAGAACTGGGTGCAGTAATGTGAGCACTAGAACTGGGTGTAGTAATGTGAGCACTAGAACTGGGTGTAGTAATGTGAGCACTAGAACTGGGTGTAGTAATGTGAGCACTAGAACTGGCTGTAGTAATGTGAACACTAGAACTGGGTGCACTAATGTGAGCACTAGAACTGGGTGCAGTAATGTGAGCACTAGACCTGGGTGTATTAATGTGAGCACTAGAACTGGGTGCAGTAATGTGAGCACTAGAACTGGGTGCAGTAATGCAAGCAGTAGAACTGGGTGCAGTAATGTGAACACTTGAAATGGGTGTAGTAATGTGAGCACTAGAATTGGGTGCAGTAATGTGAGCACTAGAACTGGGTGCAGTAATGCAAGCAGTAGAGCTGGGTGCAGTAATGTGAGCACTTGAAATGGGTGTAGTAATGTGAGCACTAGAACTGGGTGCAGTAATGTGAGCACTAGAACTGTGTTTGGTAATGTGAGCACTAGAACTGGGTGTAGTAATGTGAGCACTAGAACTGGGTGCAGTAATGCGAGCAGTAGAACTGGGTGCAGTAATGTGAGCACTAGAACTGGGTGTAGTAATGTGACCAGTAGAACTGGGTGTAGTAATGTGAGCACTAGAACTGGGTGTAGTAATGTGAGCAGTAGAACTGGGTGTAGTAATGTGAGCACTAGAACTGGGTGTAATAATGTGAGCACTAGAACTGGGTGTAGTACCATGAGCAGTAGAACTGGGTGTAGTAATGTGAGCACTAGAACTGGGTGTAGTAATGTGAGCAGTAGAACTGGGTGTAGTAATGTGAGCACTAGAACTGGGTGTAGTACCATGAGCAGTAGAACTGGGTGTAGTAATGTGAGCACTAGAACTGGGTGTAGTAACGTGAGCACTAGAACTGGGTGTAGTAACGTGAGCAGTAGAACTGGGTGTAGTAATGTGAGCACTAGAACTGGGTGTAGTAATGTGAGCAGTAGAACTGGGTGTAGTAATGTGAGCAGTAGAACTAGGTGTAGTAATGTGAGCAATAGAACTGGGTGTAGTAATGTGAGCAGTAGAACTGGGTGTAGTAACGTGAGCAGTAGAACTGGGTGTAGTAATGTGAACAGTAGAACTGGGTGTAGTAATGTGAGCACTACAAGTGGGTCTAGTAATGTGAGCAGTAGAACTGGGTGTAGTAATGTGAGCACTAGAACTGGGTGTAGTAGCGTGAGCACTAGAACTGGGTGTAGTAACATGAGCAGTAGAACTGGGTGTAGTAATGTGAGCACTAGAACTGGGTGTAGTACCGTGAGCAGTAGAACTGGGTGTAGTAATGTGAGCACTAGCACTGGGTGAAGTAATGTGAGCACTAGAACTGGGTGTAGTAATGTGAGCACTAGAACTGGGTGTAGTAATGTGAGCACTAGAACTGGGTGCAGTAATGTGAGCACTAGAACTGGGTGTATTAATGTGAGCACTAGAACTGGGTGCAGTAATGCGAGCAGTAGAACCGGGTGCAGTAATGTGAGCACTAGAACCGGGTGTAGTAATGTGAGCACTAGAACTGGGTGTAGTGATGTGAGCACTAGAACTGGGTGTAGTAATGTGGGTACTAGAACTGGGTACAGTAATGTGAGCACTAGAACTGGGTGCAGTAATGTGAGCACTTGAAATGGGTGCAGTAATGTGAGCACTTGAAATGGGTGTAGTAATGTGAGCACTAGAACTGGGTGTAGTAATGTGAGCACTAGAACTGGGTGCAGTAATGCAAGCAGTAGAACTGGGTGCAGTAATGTGAGCACTTGAAATGGGTGTAGTAATGTGAGCACTAGAACTGGGTGCAGTAATGTGAGCACTAGAACTGGGTGTGGTAATGTGAGCACTAGAACGGGGTACAGTAATGTGAGCACTAGAACTGGGTGCAGTAATGTGAGCACTTGAAATGGGTGCAGTAATGTGAGCACTTGAAATGGGTGTAGTAATGTGAGCACTAGAACTGGGTGCAGTAATGTGAGCACTAGAACTGGGTTTAGTAATGTGAGCACTAGAACTGGGTGTAGTAATGTGAGCACTAGAACTGGGTGTACTAATGTGAGCACTAGAACTAGGTGTAGTAATGTGAGCACTAGAACTGGCTGTAGTAATGTGAGCACTAGAACTGGGTACACTAATGTGAGCACTAGAACTGGGTGCAGTAATGTGAGCACTAGAACTGGGTGTAGTAATGTGAGCACTAGAACTGGGTGCAGTAATGTGAGCACTAGAACTGGGTGCAGTAATGCAAGCAGTAGAACTAGGTGCAGTAATGTGAGCACTTGAAATGGGTGTAGTAATGTGAGCACTAGAACTGGGTGCAGTAATGTGAGCACTAGAACTGGGTGTAGTAATGTGAGCACTAGAACTGGGTGTAGTAATGTGAGCACTAGAACTGGGTGTAGTAATGTGAGCACTAGAACTGGCTGTAGTAATGTGAACACTAGAACTGGGTGCACTAATGTGAGCACTAGAACTGGGTGCAGTAATGTGAGCACTAGACCTGGGTGTATTAATGTGAGCACTAGAACTGGGTGCAGTAATGTGAGCACTAGAACTGGGTGCAGTAATGCAAGCAGTAGAACTGGGTGCAGTAATGTGAACACTTGAAATGGGTGTAGTAATGTGAGCACTAGAATTGGGTGCAGTAATGTGAGCACTAGAACTGGGTGCAGTAATGCAAGCAGTAGAGCTGGGTGCAGTAATGTGAGCACTTGAAATGGGTGTAGTAATGTGAGCACTAGAACTGGGTGCAGTAATGTGAGCACTAGAACTGTGTTTGGTAATGTGAGCACTAGAACTGGGTGTAGTAATGTGAGCACTAGAACTGGGTGCAGTAATGCGAGCAGTAGAACTGGGTGCAGTAATGTGAGCACTAGAACTGGGTGTAGTAATGTGACCAGTAGAACTGGGTGTAGTAATGTGAGCACTAGAACTGGGTGTAGTAATGTGAGCAGTAGAACTGGGTGTAGTAATGTGAGCACTAGAACTGGGTGTAATAATGTGAGCACTAGAACTGGGTGTAGTACCATGAGCAGTAGAACTGGGTGTAGTAATGTGAGCACTAGAACTGGGTGTAGTAATGTGAGCAGTAGAACTGGGTGTAGTAATGTGAGCACTAGAACTGGGTGTAGTACCATGAGCAGTAGAACTGGGTGTAGTAATGTGAGCACTAGAACTGGGTGTAGTAACGTGAGCACTAGAACTGGGTTTAGTAACGTGAGCAGTAGAACTGGGTGTAGTAATGTGAGCACTAGAACTGGGTGTAGTAATGTGAGCAGTAGAACTGGGTGTAGTAATGTGAGCAGTAGAACTAGGTGTAGTAATGTGAGCAATAGAACTGGGTGTAGTAATGTGAGCAGTAGAACTGGGTGTAGTAACGTGAGCAGTAGAACTGGGTGTAGTAATGTGAACAGTAGAACTGGGTGTAGTAATGTGAGCACTACAAGTGGGTCTAGTAATGTGAGCAGTAGAACTGGGTGTAGTAATGTGAGCACTAGAACTGGGTGTAGTAGCGTGAGCACTAGAACTGGGTGTAGTAACATGAGCAGTAGAACTGGGTGTAGTAATGTGAGCACTAGAACTGGGTGTAGTACCGTGAGCAGTAGAACTGGGTGTAGTAATGTGAGCACTAGAACTGGGTTTAGTAACGTGAGCACTAGAACTGGGTTTAGTAACGTGAGCAGTAGAACTGGGTGTAGTAATGTGAGCACTAGAACTGGGTGTAGTAATGTAACTAGTAGAACTGGGTGTAGTAATGTGAGCAGTAGAGCTAGGTGTAGTAATGTGAGCACTAGAACTGGGTGTAGTAATGTGAGCACTAGAACTGGGTGTAATAACATGAGCAGTAGAACTGGGTGTAGTAATGTGAACAGTAGAACTGGGTGTAGTAATGTGAGCACTACAAGTGGGTCTAGTAATGTGAGCAGTAGAACTGGGTGTAGTAATGTGAGCACTAGAACTGGGTGTAGTAGCGTGAGCACTAGAACTGGGTGTAGTAACGTGAGCAGTAGAACTGGGTGTAGTAATGTGAGCACTAGAACTGAGTGTAGTAATGTGAGCAGTAGAACTGGGTGTAGTAATGTGAGCTGTAGAACTGGGTGTAGTAACGTGAGCAGTAGAACTGGGTGTAGTAATGTGAGCAGTAGAACTGGGTGTAGTAACGTGAGCAATAGAACTGGGTGTAGTAATGTGAGCAGTAGAACTGGGTGTAGTAATGTGAGCAGTAGAACTGGGTGTAGTAACGTGAGCAATAGAACTGGGTGTAGTAATGTGAGCAGTAGAACTGGGTGTAGTAATGTGAGCAGTAGAACTGGGTGTAGTAATGTGAGCAGTAGAACTGGGTGTAGTAATGTGAGCAGTAGAACTGGGTGTAGTAACTTGAGCAGTAGAACTGGGTGTAGTAATGTGAGCAGTAGAACTGGGTGTAGTAACGTGAGCAGTAGAACTGGGTGTAGTAAAGTGAGCAGTAGAACTGGGTGTAGTAATGTGAGCAGTAGAACTGGGTGTAGTAACGTGAGCAGTAGAACTGGGTGTAGTAATGTGAGCAGTAGAACTGGGTGTATTAATATGAGCACTAGAACTGTGTGTAGTATGCACAATTTGGCCCAATTATTTTTTTGATGTGTTTTTATTTAGTACTTGTCTTAATCTTTTTGTATAAGTTTTACATTTTTCTCAACTTTTCTTTAAAAAAGCCTAACCAGGGACGAGGGTTGCAAATGAGTTAGAAGTCTTATGTACTTTGACATGGCTTACCTGTGGGTAGCAATGTTTACTTGTACTATCCCTGTCAAATAAATACATCAATAAATAAATAAAAATTGGAAACCAGGGACAGGTCAGGGTGACAAGGTTTAGGTTTCAGCAATACAGGAAGTGGAAGTAAAATAAGGAAACCCAAGACAAAGTCAGTTATGTCTAGTTGTTGTTTTGTCAATACATGATCAAGAGAGGAACCACGTTCCTAAAAATGGGACTTGGTGTGTTGAATATATGAGAAAGAGGAGCCTCCTGTTCCCCATGTAGGGGCCCCATGTGTGATTAGTGATGGCGACGTCCACCTGCGAGCTGAAGGACTTGTCAGCAGCGGCCTGAGGCCAGCATCACAGTCCACGCTGACCATGGATTTGTCATGGATTGCTTGTACTGCCGTGTCACCTCCACTCTCGAGCAGCAGCAGAAGTCATGTCGCTGTTATTGAGCAGCAGTGAGATATAATCCCGTTTAGACATGACGTGAGACGCCATTACACCTAATCCCATGGTGACATTTAAATGTGTGTGCGCCATCAATGACCTTCACTTGTCCTCTCCCTGGAATAGCTCATCATCACAAAATAATGTCTCTCCTCCCTTTACCGGACACACTCCATAACCCACTCCGTCTCTTTATCTTGTCTTTTCTCCCTCGCCTTCTCTGTTTTCACTCTTTGCCATGCTCAGCCAGCAGTTAGCATCAATAGCCTGTATGTTTGCACGATACTGTTCACTTTGGCAGAGCATGGACTACATTAATCTTTGTCCTCAAAATTCTACACACAATACCCCAAAAAAGACAATGTGAAAAGGTTTTAATTGCAAATATAATCAAATTACATTTTAAAAAAGTATTCACAGCCTTTGCTCAATACTGACTTGATTCTGACTAACAATTATTTTCGTAGTTGATTAGTCCACGACGATCTTAACGATTAGTCGACTAGTCAGATGATAAAGCGCACACATATTTAATGGCTTTAATTTTTCCATCGACGTCTAAATGCAGCTTAAGTTATTTTAGACATATGCTTACTAACAACTATGACTAATTCATTCATAAATATGTATTTATATTGTAACTGCGCTGCTTATTGACAAAAATTTGTCAATGACTCTTAAAATGTTGTACGTTAAAAAGAAAAGAAAGGCAAAATGTTATTTTATTTTTTTAAACAGTTAAAATAGCAGTGAAGAAAACAAACAACAAAACACAAAATCCAACTTACTCAAAAATAAAATAATTTAGTGATGTTTAAAAATGTATTGATTATTGATTAACAGTGTTACCACTCTAATCAGAATCAGAATCAGAATCAGAATCACAATAGTTTTATTGCCATTGTTTGAGAACGGGTTCACAAACTAGGAATTTTTCTTGGTGCAAACGTGCGACATAAAAACATATAACACATATTTGGTAATAAAAAGAGCTGTAACTGAGCTATCAGATAGACTTAGAAGGAATTCAAGGAATTCAAGGAGCTGCTGTTAGGAGTTATTGTTCATTTGCCTGATGGCCGAGGGGAAAAAACTGTTCAGGTGGCGGGAGGTGTGGGTCTGGATGGAGCGTAGTCTCCTGCCTGAGGGGAGAGGGGAGAATAGCGTGTGTCCAGGGTGAGAAGAGTCAGCTGTGTTCCGACCCACACGCCTCCTGGTCCTGGAGGAGAACAAGTCCTGGAGGGATGGGAGCTTGCAGCCAATCACCTTCTCAGCAGCACGTACGATGCGCTGCAGTCTATTCTTATCCTGGACTGTGGCGCCGGGGAACCACACTGTGATGGAGGAGGTCAGGATGGACTCTATGATGGCTGAGTAAAACTGCACCAGCATCTCGGTCGGCACCTTAAGTTTCCTCAGCTGCCGCAGGAAGTACATCCTCTGCTGGGCCTTCTTGATGAGGGAGCTGATGGTCAGTTCCCACTTGAGGTCCTGGGTGATCTTCTTTCGTGTATCGTCTTCATATGTCCATCTTCGTGTCGTGTAGCCACTCCCTCGTCTCAGGTCCCACTTGGAAGAGGCCCTCCTCTGAAGGTGGTCTATGCCGGGGACAGGTGGTGATGATGTGGTCGGCAGTCTGCTCAGGCTCCCCGCACTCACACACTGCACTGTCTGTTAGGCCCCACTTCTTCATGGACGCTTTGAAGCAACCAACCCCTGTGCGAAGGCGGTTCAGGAGGGTCCATTGCCGGCGAGGTAAATCTTCTCCCTCCACGCCACCTCCAGGATCCTGGATGTAATGGTGTAGGCGTGTCTGTCCTGCTGACTCCCACTCCTGCTTCCATTCCGCTGCCAGCCAGGCTTTGGTTGTCAGATCCTCCGGGATGGAAATAAGCATCTCTTGTGCGGCCTGATTGTATGGGTGGCGGGACTTGAGTCTGCTTGGAGGTGTTGCCATGGTGGTGGTTTCATGGAGGAGGTGATGATGGTGCCCAAGAAACGGAAGGAGTCCACAATGGCGACGGCGGTGGGAGAGTCAGTCAGGGTGAGGGGGGATGGTGGGGCTGTGACTTTCCTGAAGTCCATGATCATCTCCACTGTTTTCTGGGCGTTCAGCTCCAGGTGGTTGAGGCTGCACCAGGACGTCAGCCGGCCCACCTCTCTCCTGTAGGCGGACTCATCGCCATTCGAGATGAGCCCGATGAGGGTGGTGTCATCCGCAAACTTGAGCAGTTTTACGGATTGGTGACTGGAGGTGCAGCAGTTTGTATACAGGGAGAAGAGCCAGGGGGAGAGTACACAGCCCTGAGGAGTACCAGTGTTTGTGGTTCGACTGTCCGAGACAATCCTCCCCAGCCGTACGTGCTGTCTTCGGTCTGTCAGGAAGTCATTAATACAACTGCAGAGAGAGTCGGGCACGCTGAGCTGGTAGAGCTTGTTTCGTAGCAGTCCAGGGAGGATGGTGTTGAAGGCAGAGCTGAAGTCCACAAACAGGATCCTAGCGTAGGTTCCTGGGGAGTCCAGATGCTCCAGGATGAAGTGGAGGGCCAGGTTCACTGCATCATCCACAGACCTGTTGGCTCTGTAGGCGAACTGCAGTGGGTCCAGGAGGGGGGCGGTGATGTCCTTGAGGTGGGGCAGGACCAAGCGCTCAAAGGACTTCATGACCACAGACGTCAGCGCGACCAGCCTGTAGTCATTTAGTCCTGTGATCCGTGCTTTCTTGGGGACAGGGACAATGGTAGAGGTCTTAAAGCAGGACGGCGCGCGGCATAGCTCCAGAGAGGTGTTAAAAATGTCAGTGAAGACAGGAGCCAGCTGGTCCGCACAGTGTCTGAGAGTGGAGGGGGAGACACCATCCGGCCCGGGGGCCTTCCGCGTATTAAGCTTCAAGAACTGCCGGCGTACATCCTCTTTGATGGAGAGGGTCTTTACAGTCTTATGATGTTTTTGGAGTCCTGTGATGTCATTGGAGTCCTTTGAGTCCTTTAACTCCTTTAATGAAGTGCTGGCATTGGTGGGGAGTGTGATGGTGGGGGGAGCATGGCTTTGATGAGCTGAAGGCCGTTCATGACGACAGTAATGTGTGTTGAGGCCCTGAGCGAGATGGCCTGGGGGGTTTTGGGCTTATAGTTCGTAAGGGCCCTTGGACCTCTCCAAACTGCCGCAGAATCATTGGAGCGGAACTGTTCCTGTAGACGGTTAGAGTACACAGATTTAGCTTTCTCCACTTCCCTGGTGAAGTGGTACTTCGCTTCTCTGTATGTACTTCGGTCCCCGCTTCTCCACGCAGCCTCCTTCTTCTTGCGCAGCTGTCGGAGCTTGGGTGTGAACCAGGGCTTTTCGTTGTTATAACAAACCCTGGTGCGCGTTGGAATGATGCGCGCCTCATTGAACTGTATGTATGAGGTCACAGTGTCCGTATACTCGTCCAGATTGTTCGTGGCCGCTCCAATTGCCTCCCAGTCTGTCGTTTCCCAACAAGCACGCAACTCATCCACAGACTCGGCGGTGAAACACTTAATGTTCCTCATAACAGGTTTAGCCAGTTTCAGTCTCTGTCTGTATGAAGGGATTAAGTGCACCATCACGTGATCTGATAGTCCAAGAGCAGCGCGCGGGACTGCATGAAAAGCCTTGCTCAATGTAGTGTAGCAGTGATCCAGCGTGTTCTCCTCTCTGGTCGGGCATTTAATAAACTGTCTATACTTTGGTAATTCCTGGCTCAAATTTCCCTTGTTAAAGTCACCAAGCACGATAACAAGAGAGTCAGGAAAAGATCGTTCCACATGTAGGATCTGTCCTGCGAGCGCGCGCTGAGCGTCACGCACGTCCGCGCCGGGCGGGATGTAAACAGCCACGAGAATGAATGAAACAATCTCACGCGGTGAGTAAAAGGGTTTACAGTGGATGAAAAAATATTCCAGAGAAGAAGAACAGTGTCTAAAAATGACAGTCACGTCTGTACACCAGCTATTGTTGATAAAGAAGCATAGTCCACCGCCTCTTTTTTTGCCAGAGAGCGCCGCGTCTCGGTCCGCGCGGAGGAGATGAAAGCCCTCCAGTTGAAGCGCGCTGTCCGGGACACTTGCGCTCAGCCAAGTCTCCGTGAAGCACAACACACAAGATGAGGAGAAGTCCTTGTTCCTTCTCATCAGCAACGCTAGCTCGTCCATCTTGTTGGCAAGTGAGCGGACGTTGGAGAGGAAGATGCCTGGTAGAGGCGTGCGTAATCCCCGTCCGCGAAGACGGACAAGTGCGCCTGCTCTCTTTCCTGGGCGATGCGGTTTCCCTCTTTTGAGCACAGAATGGACCAAATCCGCAGCTGACGCTAAGATGACTTGTAACAAGTCCATAGGGATGATGGATCTGATGTTCAGTAGCTCTTCACGGGTGTAAGAGCACCCGGAAACACAATTTATGTACAAAAACAAACAAAACAGGGCGCACGAGAGCACCGAGGCAGCCTTCATCGGCGCCATGATGAATAGACTCAATGTGTAGAATTATATCTTAAAATGTAGACTATTGAATAGATTTTATGTTTCATCTTATGATACCTGTGTGTGTGTGTGTGTGTGTGTGTGTGTGTGTGTGTGTGTGTGTGTGTGTGTGTGTGTGTGTGTGTGTGTGTGTGTGTGTGTGTGTGTGTGTGTGTGTGTGTGTGTGTGTGTGTGTGTGTGTGTGTGTGTGTGTGTGTGTGTGTGTGCTGTCATGGGAACATGGTTAAAAGAAGGTACCATGTAGTTGTCATGGCAACATGGTTGAAATAAGGTACCATGTAGTTGTCATGGGAACATAGTTGAAATAAGGTACCATGTAGTTGCCATGGGAACATGGTTGAAATAAGGTACCATGTAGTTGTCATGGAACATGGTTGAAAGAAGGTACCATGTAGTTGTCATGGGAACATGGTTGAAATAAAGTACCATGTAGTTGTCATGGGAACATGGTTGAAATAAGGTATCATGTATTTGTCATGGCAACATGGTTGAAATAAGGTACCATGTATTTGTCATGGGAACATGGTTGAAAGAAGGTACCATGTAGTTGTCATGGGAACATGGTTGAAAGAAGGTACAATGTAGTTGTCATGGGAACATGGTTAAATGAAGGTACCATGTAGTTGTAATGGAACATGGTTGAAAGAAGGTACCATGTAGTTGCCATGGGAACATGGTTGAAATAAGGTACCATGTAGTTTTCATGGACCATGGTTGAAAGAAGGTACCATGTAGTTGTCATGGGAACATGGTTGAACGAAGGTACCATGTAGTTGTCATGGGAACATGGTTGAAATAAAGTACCATGTAGTTGTCATGGCAACATGGTTGAAATAAAGTACCATGTAGTTGTAATGGAACATGGTTGAAATAAGGTACCATGTAGTTGTCATGGGAACATGGTTGAAATAAGTACCATGTAGTTGTTATGATGGGAACATGGTTGAAAGAAGGTACCATGTAGTTGTCATGGGAACATTGTTGAAATGTTTTTAAAAAATTGCAAATTTAATAACATTTGAAAAATTACATGTACATAAGTATTCAGACCCTTTGCTCAATAGCTTGGCACACCTATCTTTGGACAGTTTCCCCCTTTCATCCATGCAGCACCTATCAAGCTCCATCAGGTTGGATGGGAAGCGTTGGTTTTCTTCCAGGATGTCTCTGTATATTGCTGCATTCATCTTTCCCTCTATCCTGACCAGTCTCCCAGTTCCTACCTCTAAAAACCGCCCCACACCATGATGCTGCCACCACCATGCTTCACTGTAGGGATGGTATTGGTGGTGATGAGCGGTGTCTGGTTTCCTCCAAACATTCACGCCAAAGACTTCAATCTTTGTCTCATCAGAACAGAGAATTTACTTTCTCATGGTCTGAAAGTCTTTCAGGTGCATTTTGGCAAACTTTTACTAAGAAATGGCTTCCGTCTGGTCCGTTTGGTTGATTCCTGCAGAGATGGTTGTCCTTCTGGAAGGTTCTCCTCTCTCCACAGAGGAATGCAGTAGCTCTGACGGAGTGACCAAAAAAGTTTGCCAAAATGCACCTGAAAGACTCTCAGACCATGAGATTCTCTGGTCTGATGAGACAAAGATTGAAGTCTTTGGCGTGAATGTTTGGAGGAAACCAGACACCGCTCATCACCACCAATACCATCCCTACAGTGAAGCATGGTGGTGGCAGCATCATGGTGTGGGGATGGTTTTTAGCAGCAGGGACTGGGAGACTATTCAGGATAGAGGGAAAGATGAATGCAGCAATGTACAGAGACATCCTGGATGAAAACCAACACTTCCCATCCAACCTGATGAAGCTTGAGAGGTGGTGCCAAGAGGAATGGGCCAAACTGTCCAAATATAGGTGTGCCAAGCTGGTGGCATCGTATTCAAAAAGACTTGAGGCTGTATTAACTGCCAAAGGCGCATCAACTAAGTATTGAGCAAAGGCTGTCAATACTTATGTACATGTCTTTTTTTATATATATATATATATATATATATATATATATATATATATATATATATATATATATATATATATATATATATATATATATATATATATATATATATATATATATATACATTTGTAATTAACAAAAAAAAACTTTTTACATTACAAACTTGAATGTATTCCATTTTGGAATAAGGCTGTAAAAGTGAAGTGCACTGTACTTCACCACACAC
The DNA here is from genome assembly GCF_033978785.1 of Entelurus aequoreus. Classification (NCBI taxonomy): domain Eukaryota; kingdom Metazoa; phylum Chordata; class Actinopteri; order Syngnathiformes; family Syngnathidae; genus Entelurus; species Entelurus aequoreus. Next base: position 66,680,113 of record NC_084731.1, read on the forward strand.
ACACACACACACACACACACACACACACACACACACACACGCACGCAAGCACACACATCTGACCTCATCTCTGGTCTCCATAACATAATAAGAAGCATCACCCTGAGATGACTCACACACTATGATGACTGGGGGTCTCCAACGCTGGCAGGCTCTCCCCCCAAAAACAGAAGAGATTTGCCGTGTCAAAGAAAATCAGCTCAGAGCAAATTCAATTTTACTACACCCCACTTAAATTGCAATCGCCCCGGCCCACATGTGCCCACTCAGACCCAGGCAGAGGACCCCAGTGATGGGAAGAAGGAGAGGAGAAGATAAGAGGAGAAGATGAGAGAGAAGAGATGAGAATGGAGGGACTGAGAGAAAATGAAGAGATGGTTGGATAAAGACTGTCTACACTTGTGTGTATCTGTTAGGTTATTGATTGCTGCTGTTGTCATGAGATAAGGCAAAGATGAACACACACACACACACACACACACACACACACACACACACACACACGTATGGCGCATAGACTGGTCCTTAATTTTGTAGAAGAAGAATGATTGATGGCTGAGCAGCAGCTTTGAAATTGAGCCTGAGAACACATGCTGACATTGTTCTGTTGACATTGTCTTCTCACACCTCTTCTCTTCTTGTCTGTCTTATAAATATCACTTCCCTCTTAAAGGGGAACTGCACCTTTTCTTGGAAATGTTGCCTATTGTTCACAATCATTATGAGAGACACGGCGACGGATGGCTTTCCTTTTCTAATCCGTTGTAACTCGTAAATAAAGGTAAATAAAAGTCATCTTCCAGCGGAGCCGATAGGAGGTTCTTTATTCCACCCATAAAAGCCAAGAAAAAAAGCCACGCAAGAAGCGCCAACAATTCTCCATTTACATGTCGTGACTTGAATATGAGCAATTATTAGTGATACTATTTATAGCGTGTGGGACAATGTTTACATCATTGCTTCCTGTGCTCGTGAAACTTTATTGTAGATGGTAAATCCTGCCTCTCACCTGGATAGTAGAAGAAGCAGGACATCATCGCTCTAAATTGGTCAACTTTGGCAGCCAATTTAGGCACGGAAATGACCCCCACTTTTTTTTGTTTGGATTATGAGTCATTTTTCATCTAAAACAAGATTTTATCAGTCGGCATGCTAGTGACAATGTTAAGGTGGTATTACTAAATAGGTGTATAATTGTTTGGTTGTCAAATGTTAAGGTGATATTATTAAATAAGTGTATAATTGTTTGGTTGTCAAATGTTAAGGTGGTATTATTAAATAGGTGTATAATTGTTTGGTTGTCAAATGTTAAGGTGGTATTATTAAATAAGTGTATAATTGTTTGGTTGTCACATGTTAAGGTGGTATTATTAAATAGGTGTTTAGTTGTTTGGTTGTCACATGTTAAGGTGGTATTATTAAATAGGTGTTTAATTGTTTGGTTGTCAAATGTTAAGGTGGTATTATTAAATAAGTGTATAATGTTTGGTTGTCAAATGTTAAGGTGGTATTATAAAATAGGTGTATAATTGTTTTTTTGTCACATGTTAAGGTGGTATTATTAAATAAGTGTAGAATTGTTTGGTTGTCACATGTTAAAGGCCTACTGAAACCCACTACTACCGACCACGCAGTCTGATAGTTTATATATCAATGATGAAATCTTAACATTGCAACACATGCCAATACGGCCGGGGTAACTTATAAAGTGACATTTAAAATTTCCCGGGAAATATCCGGCTGAAACGTCGCGGTATGATGACGTATGCGCGTGACGTAGACAGTTTAACGGAAGTTATGGTACCCCTTAGAATCCTATACAAAAAGCTCTGTTTTCATTTCATAATTCCACAGTATTCTGGACATCTTTTGCAATTTGTTTAATGAACAATGAAGGCTGCAAAGAAGACAGTTGTAGGTGGGATCGGTGTATTAGCAGCGGACTACAGCAACACAACCAGGAGGACTTTGTTGGAGAGCAGACGCGCTAGCCGGCGACCTCACCTTGACTTCCTACGTCTCCGGGCCGCCAAACGCATCGGGTGAAGTCCTTCGTCCTTCCGCCGATCGCTGGAACGCAGGTGAGCACGGGTGTTGATGAGCAGATGAGGGCTGGCTGGCGTAGGTGGAGAGCTAATGTTTTTAGCATAGCTCTGTGCGGTCCGGTTGCTAAGTTGCTAAGTTACCTTCAATGGCGTCGTTAGCACAGCATTGTTAACCTTCGCCAGCCTGTAAAGCATTAACCGTGTATTTACATGTCCACGGTTTAATAGTATTGTTGATTTTCTATCTATCCTTCCAGTCAGGGGGTTATTTTTTTTGTTTCTATATGCAGTTAAAGCACGATGCTATCATGTTAGCTCGTAGCTAAAGCGTTTCGCCGATGTATTGTCGTGGAGATAAAAGGCACTGAATGTCCATTTCGCGTTCTCGACTCTCATTTTCAAGAGGATATAGTATCCGAGGTGGTTTAAAATACAAATCCGTGATCCACAATAGAAAAAGGAGAGAGTGTGGAATCCAATGAGCCAGCTTGTACCTAAGTTACGGTCAGAGCGAAAAAAAATATGTATTTCACTGCATTCTAGTCCGTCACTCTAACGTTCCTCGTCCACGAATCTTTCATCCTCGCTCAAATTAATGGGGTAATGGTCCGAATCGCTCTAGCTGCGTTGAAAACAATAGGAAAATATGAGGGAGTGAACAACTGACAACGTCACGCTACTTCCGGTAGGGGCAAGGTTTTTTTTCATCAGAGACCAAAAGTTGCGAACTTTATCGACGTTGTTCTATACTAAATCCTTTCAGCAAAAATATGGCAATATCACAAAATGATCAAGTATGACACATAGAATGGATCTGCTATTCCCGTTTAAATAAAAAAAATTCATTTCAGTAGGCCTTTAAGGTGGTATTATTAAATAGGTGTTTAATTGTTTGGTTGTCAAATGTTAAGTTGGTATTATTAAATAGATGTCGGTGTCTAGCAGGACCGATAATCAGCATTTCCGTTTTCTTAGCGTTGAGTTGCAAAAAGTTAGCTGACATCCATTGTTTAATTTCATTAAGACACGCCTCCAGCTGACTACAATCCGGCGTGTTGGTCAGCTTTAGGGGCATGTAGAGTTGGGTGTCATCAGCATAACAGTGAAAGCTAACACCGTATTTGCGTATCAATCAATCAATCAATCAATGTTTACTTATATAGCCCTAAATCACAAGTGTCTCAAAGGGCTGCACAAGCCACAACGACATCCTCGGCTCAGATCCCACATCCGGGCAAGGAAAAACTCAACCCAATGGGACAATGAGAAACCTTGGAGAGGTGCAATGGACGTCGAGTGGATCTAGCATAATATTGTGAGAGTTCAGTCCATAGTGGATCTAACATAATAGTGTGAGAGTCCAGTCCATAGTGGATCTAACATAATAGTGTGAGAGTCCAGTCCGTAGTGGATCTAATATAAAAGTGAGAGTTCTGTCCATAGTGGATCTAACATAATAGTGAGAGTCCAGTCCATAGTGGATCTAACATAATAGTGTGAGAGACCAGTCCATAGTGGATCTAACATAATAGTGTGAGAGTCCAGTCCATAGTGAATCTAACATAATAGTGTGAGAGTCAAATCCGTAGTGGATCTAATATAATAGTGAGAGTCCTGTCCATAGTGGATCTAACATAATAGTGAGAGTCCAGTCCATAGTGGATCTAACATAATAGTGTGAGAGTCCAGTCCATAGTGGATCTAACATAATAGTGTGAGAGTGCAGTCCATAGTGGATCTAACATAATAGTGTGAGAGTCCAGTCCATAGTGCATCTAACATAATAGTGTGAGAGTCCAGTCCAGAGTGGATCTAACATAATATTGTGAGAGTCCAGTCCATAGTGGATCTAGTTAATAGTGTGAGAGGCCAGTCCATAGTAGATCTAACATAATAGTGAGAGTCCAGTCCATAGTGGGGCCAGCAGGAGACCATCCCGAGCGGAGACAGGTCAGGTTTTTCCACCATAATGTTGGCCATTATGGTGGGAAAAAAGTTTGAGAACCACTGTGCTACACTAAAGGTATCGTCACAATATAAGCACTTTGTAACTACAACAGCCTAAATATATATTATATTGATGAATTCATAAATAAATATATATTACATTGATGAATTCACAGCTTTCAGGCGGCTTTGATACAACACAGTCTAAGGAACAGTAGCATGACTCCATGTTTTATCTCTATTGTTGTTTTGTTGATCAAATGAAAACTTTTTTTTTTTACCAGAACCCAGTGCTTCTCCAGAAGTGTTTCAGTCGTGCTCCCGGTCTTCCGAGGTCAACATTAATGATAAAAGAAGCTTCAGAGTAGTTAGTGATAGAAACTAATAAAAGACAGAGAAGTAATGTTTCACTCATCGCTGGCGTGGAAGTTCTATGACGTAACTCTAGCTATATACCGAATAAAACGTACATGGTGAGCATTTAAACAGTGCTCACGCTCCATCTATAAGCTTTTAACAAAGTTTGTAAAGAAAAAATAATTTAAAAAAGTATGTAGGATTTAACATGATAAATGAGCCAGGCAAAACTCGTAACTCGGTCGGCTGAACGTGATGATGTCATCTAGCGGCAGCATATTGTCATGTCTGTGTGATCATGTTTTGTTTTAGTTATGTTCGGTTTTGTTTTTGAACTCTTTGTGCACTCTTGTTTTGTCACCATGACGACCGATTAGTTGCACCTGTTTTCACATTCGGACTGACACACCTGTTGTCAATCATGTCTGTATTATTTAAGCCCATTGCTTTCAGTTAGTCTGGCTGGTGACATCACACTTTATGATCACTCTTCTTCATGCCATGTTCACAGTTCCATGCCAAGTAAGTTTTTGTTTCTTGTTCATAGTTTGTTGCCTTTGTGCAAGTCTTTTGTTTTCATTAGCCAAGTTTTGTACCTCCGCTGTGAGCGCTTTTTGTTTGTTCCTTTTTTGATAGATTAATTAAAAAATGTACTTACATTCACGTCTTGCCCGCGTCAACTTTCCGTTGCATTCCGGGAAAACACAACAACCCATTGTCCACGTATTGACACATATAGATGCGGAAGAGTGCAGGGCCAAGAACCGAACCCTGGGGAACTCCACATGTTACCTTAACATAGTCCGATGTCACATTGTTATGGGAGACGTACTGCATCCTGTCAGTAAGATAAGAGTTAAACCAAGACAATGCTAAGTCTGACATACCAATACGTGTTTTGATACGCTCTAATAAAATATTATGATGGACGGTATGGAAAGCAGCGCTAAGATCAAGAAGCAGCAACATGGATGACATCCATCGTCAGCAATAGATCATTAGTCATTTTTGCCAGGGCTGTCTCCATAGAGTGATTTGTCCTGAAACCGGACTGAAAGGGTTCACAGAGATTGTTAGACGCTAAGTGTTCATTTAGCTGCTGTGCAACAATTTTTTTTTGAGGATTTTGGAAATAAAGGGAAGGTGTGACACCGGCCGGTAGTTTACCATGAGGTCAGGATCGAGGTTAGGTCTTTTGAGCAGAGGATGAATAACCGCTTTTTTTAATGCTAGGGGAACAGTGCCAGAGGAAAGTGATAAGTTTGTTATATTTAGCACTGATGGTCCTAATATTACAAACAGTTCCTTGATAAGTTTCTCAGGAAGTGGGTCAAGTAAACATGTTGTTCTATCCCATTTACACGCCGCAGGAGTTCCTCTAATGTTATTTCATCAAAAAGAGAGAGACTATTTTGGATGGCAATATCTGTCGTATATACAGTCGAATCTGTGTTAATAAAGCCCAGTTGTAGCTGGGATGCGTTGTCTTTAATCTCCTTTCTAGTGAGTTACATTTTCTTATTCAAGAAATTCATGAAGTCATCTGCCGAGTGGGTGAAGCTACTGGGAGGAGTCCCTTGCTGGGTTAGCGATAATACTGTACTGAACAAATATTTAGGATCGTTTTTGTTGAGGCAGATGAGATTTGAGTAGTATTTAGCTTTAGCTAAGGTAAGCATGTGTTTATAAATTATTAAACTATCACTCCATGCTTGATGGAAAACCTCAAGTTTAGTCGCGCGCCATTTGTTACTGGGAGGACATTCCAGAGTACTGGAGCCTGAATAGAAAATGCTCTATAGCCCGCTTACTTTTTTTGGGCTCTGTGAGGTCAAGATCGAGGTTAGGTCTTTTGAGCAACTGAACAACAAAGTGTGAATGTATTGAAATTGCTGCCTTTGTGCTTGTGTTGTTTTTGGCTGGTTAAACAAATGTAGTGCTGAGTTTGACCAGCAGAGGGCGATAAAGCTACACATTGGGTTTAATTGTGTTAAATCACGTGTGCAATGTTTGCTGTGTGTATTAACCCTAAACCTTCTGTTTTATGTATGCAACACACACAGTGGACATTGTTTGTGTGAAACACATAACGGACGTGATACTTTTGTAACGTTTATACGTTCAGTCTTACAAACCTAAGCAAAGGAAGACGTATGGAAAAATAAAACTGGGGGGGGGAATAATTCAAAGGAAGGAACTAAACTTCTGGAGCTTCTGTTTCTTCGTGCTGTTAACTATCTGTCCAGCTGCACATGCTAGAAAGGAGCAGCTAGGACAGAATAATGAATATATTGAGAGTGAAAGCTGACGTTGTAAGTAGTCCACATTTTGATGTCGAACCCCTGAGATCTTGTGCCATGTATGTTTGTGTGTGATACACACCACACCAACAGACTTTTGTACCAATACTTATCCTCTGTTGTCAGACGGATCTTCTCAACGAGTGCTCCTTTCTGCCTCCTTCTCTCCTCCGAACAGGCCTCAAAATGGCTCCATGATCCTCTACAACCGCAAGAAGGTGAAGTACAGGAAGGATGGATACTGCTGGAAGAAGAGGAAAGACGGGAAGACCACCCGAGAGGACCACATGAAGCTGAAAGTCCAGGGTGTGGAGGTGAGAGAGGAGGACCAAACAAGCCTCTGATCTGTTTTTGTGCTGAGTTTGCCTTCGCCGCCGATCCAATCCATAATGTTGGTCACACCCTCGCTCCTGACCTGACCACGTGCAGGTCAGGCCTGCTCACAAACACACGCTGTAACTACAGTGTATGTGTGTGTGTGTGTGTGTGTGTGTGTGTGTGTGTATGTATGTGTGTGTGTGTGTGTGTGTGTGTGTGTGTGTGTGTGTGTGTGTGTGTGTGTGTGTGTGTGTGTGTGTGTGTGTGTGTGTGTGTTCTTGTATTTCTAGCCTTCTTGAGACAGGAAGAAGGAATAGTATCTTCCATATAAGGAGGTGTGAACAAGTGATGACATAAATCATGGTCCCAATAACATTGCATCTAATAGACAATGTCTCATTTGCACCCCTGCTGGTCAAAATGAGGGTGGTCCCAAAAAGTGCACCCCCCTCTGGTCAACATATGAAATAACAAGTGTGTGTAAGAAATTGAAAGCCCCATTTGGCCAAAATGAAAAAAAAATAATAATATGTATATAGAGACATACTGTAATAACTTGAAGTAAATAAAAAAAACAACAACAAAAAAATTAACTAAAAACTGAAAAAATTGAAATGCTCCCCCTTCGGTCAAAAGACATACTGTAATAACTTGAAGTAAATAATGAAGATTAAAAACCAATTACAAACAAAAATTAACTAAAAGCAGTCTTTTTCTCACAATGTGTGGACTTCTTTCTTACAAAATTGGGAAAAATTTCTCATATTCTTTCTGTTTCTGTAATATTGCAATATTTTCTCGTAAAATTATTACTTTTTTATATAAAATTATTAATTTTAAATGCAAAATAGTGACATTTGTCGTCAGAAATTCTGACTTATCACAAAATTGCCAATTTTTTGGTTAAAATAGTGAAATGTTTTGAGTAAAATGATGACTTTTGTCATAATTTTGCCAAATAAAATTCTGATCATTATTATAATATTGCCAAAATGTTTAAAGTTTTCTTATAAAATGGTGACTTTTGTCAAGTAAAATTACGACTCTTTTCATAAAATTGCCAATATTTTAAGCTTTTCTTGTAAAATAGCGTCTTTTATCATAATACTGCACAAATATTTGTCATGTCTGTGTTAATCATGTTTTTGTTTTGCTTGGGTTTTGGGCTCTTTTTTTAGTTCCTGGTTGCACTTCCTTGTTTGGTTTGGTTTCCATGGTCACCCATTAGTTTTCACCTGTCTTGTCACGCACCTGTCTCACGTTTTCACTGATCACGTCACTATTTAAATCTGTCTGTTTCTGTTGTTCGGCCTGGCGTCCTTGCACTTTTTCATCACCCTGATTCATGTCATGTTCACAGTTCTTTACCAAGTAAGTTTTTGTTTATTATTGCCACAGTTTGTGTTTTTGTTTTATTGTTCATAGTTTTTGCCATTGTGCAAGTTTTGTTTTCATAGTCAAGTTGTTACCTCCGCTGTGAGCGCCTTTTGTTTGCTTCCTTTTTTTTGTAGTTTATTAGTGTCAAAATAAATCATGTATTTAAATTCACGCCCTGCCCGCGCCAATTTTCCTTTGCCTTCCGGAGAAGCAAAACCCAAGAACCCAGTCGTGACAATATTCAGTTTTTCTTCTGGAATTGTGACCTTTTTCTTGTGAAATTCCAACTCATTTTTCACAACAAGCTTTTTATATTTGCATATTATGTATATATTATTAATGTTGTAAATACACATCTTTATATATCTAGAAAGGGTGGCCCTAAAGAGGGAGGCATTTTTCTCTGGTCTCAAGAAGGTAACAAATACAAGAATGTGTGTGTGTGTGTGTGTGTGTGTGTGTGTGTGTGTGTGTGTGTGTGTGTGTGTGTGTGTGTGTGTGTGTGTGTGTGTGTGTGTGTGCGCGTGTGTGTGTGTGTGATGGTGCTGTCCCTCCCCCGCCCTGCCTGGGCCTGTCCCCGTCTCCCCCTCCATCTCTCTCGCCCCTCTCTCTCCTTCTGAAGGATAAGAGTGTGTTTGGCCTGCAGCCAGGAATGATGTCAATGCCTTCTTCAGCAGAACGGAGAAGGGGTATCGATCCAGTCTCAAGGCAGTGTGTGTGTGTGTGTGTGTGTGTGTGTGTGTGTGTGTGTGTGTGTGTGTGTGTGTGTGTGTGTGTGTGTGTGTGTGTGTGTGTGTGTGTGTGTGTGTGTGTGTGTGTGTGTGTGTGTGTGCGCCAGCTCAAAAAATGGATTATTCAGCAGGAATACACGGAGAGGTGAGAGGAGTGTGGAAGGAAAACAGACAGAGGGGGATTGGAAGGTTCTGTAGATCAGGGGTGTCCAAACCACGGCCCGCGGGCCAAGTTCAGCCCGGCCGGCGTCTTCAGTTTGACGTCATGAGTTGAAGGAATTTGGCCTGGGGGAGCCAACAGTGTTATTTTGTATATCTGTAAATGTGCTGCTATCGTGTGGACAATGTGACTAAATCAGGTCAATGACCATACATTTTACTCGCAGCACAGCATTTACCTATATGACCAAATCCCAACAACTTTTCCCACTCATGGTGCAAATAAACCGACACAAAACATCAACACACATGGTCACACGTAACACAACCTGCTCACTCAACTTTGTGGATATTATAAAAAACGTCCAAACTGACACAGTCCAAACAAACTTCCCTAGTCATGGTGCAAAAAAAATGCAACTTACATAAAGGTCAACACACATGGTCACACATAACGCGACCTGCTCACTGAACTTTGTGGATATTATAAAAAACGTCCAAACTGATACAGTCCAAACAATCTACCCTAGTCATTGTGCAAAAAAAATGCAACTAACATAAAGGTCAACACACACCGGGCGGTATAGCTCGGTTGGTAGAGCGGCCGTGCCAGCAACTTGAGGGTTGCAGGTTCGATCCCCGCTTCCGCCATCCTAGTCACTGCCGTTGTGTCCTTGGGCAAGACACTTTACCCACCTGCTCCCAGTGCCACCCACACTGGTTTGAATGTAACTTAGATATTGGGTTTCACTATGTAAAGCGCTTTGAGTCACTTGAGAAAAAGCGCTATATAAATGTAATTCACTTCACTTCACTTCACATGGTCACATATAACACGACCTGCTCACTGAACTTTGTGGATATTATAAAAAAAATGTCCAACCACTATACATATTTCAAAATTACTCCCATTTATAGCCACTGCAATGCATGATGGGGAAAAAATGCAAAACACTCTCTCCACATGTATCCATGTTTGGTACATTTTAGCCGCTTGATATTTCTGATTGATTACGCAACTTTTAAAAAGGTTGTGATGGAAGTAAACAAGGTAGGAGTCAAACTTTATTAATTATATATTAATTATATTATTATAAAATATATATTTATGTATGTAATATACATAAATAGGTACATATAGGTATGTATATAATGTGTAGTTTGACCTGCGAAATGTCATGAGTTTGATAAAGAAACTGTTTCCAATTTAATTTGAAATACCTGACCTACTCAGTGACCTAGTGGTTAGAGTGTCCGCCCTGAGATCGGTAGGTTGTGAGTTCAAACCCCGGCCGAGTCATACCAAAGACTATAAAAATGGGACTGCTTGGCACTCAGCATCCAGGGTTGGAATTGGGGGTTAAATCACCAAAAATTATTCCCGGGCACGGCACCGCTGCTGCCCGCTGCTGCCCACTGCTCCCCTCACCTCCCCGGGGGTGAACAAGGGGATGGGTCAAATGCAGAGGACACATTTCATCACACCTAGTGTGTGTGTGACAATCATTGGTACTTTAACTTTAACTTTAACTTCAGATTGCCGCCATCAAAGTAAATCAGGTCAGTGATTTGAAGTCAACAAAACACAGCATTTACCTATACGACCCAATCCAAACAACTGTTTGTCGCCAAAAAAATATGCAACCGACACAAAAAGTCAACACACATGGTCACACATAACACAACCTGCTGACTCAACTTTGTGGGTTTTGTAAAACATGTCAAGCAATGTAAAAAAAACATTCTAAATTATACCAATTTAAATCCATTACGGTCAGCAATGCAAAACACTCTCCACGCAATGTTTTGTACATTTTAGCTGCTTGATATTCATGATGGATTACACAACTTTAAGAAGGTCGTCACGGAAATAAACAAAGTCCAACTTTTACATACTCTTAATATCTAATTAAAATAATGAATATTAATATATTCATCATATTAATATTATATATATATATATATATATATATATATATATATATATATATATATATATATATATATATATATATATATACACTACCGTTCAAAAGTTTGGGGTCACCCAAACAATTTTGTGGAATAGCCTTCATTTCTAAGAACAAGAATAGACTGTCGAGTTTTAGATGAAAGTTCTCTTTTTCTGGCCATTTTGAGCGTTTAATTGACCCCACAAATGTGATGCTCCAGAAACTCAATCTGCTGAAAGGAAGGTCAGTTTTGTAGCTTCTGTAACGAGCTAAACTGTTTGCAGATGTGTGAACATGATTGCACAAGGGTTTTCTAATCATCAATTAGCCTTCTGAGCCAATGAGCAAACACCATTAGAACACTGGAGTGATAGTTGCTGGAAATGGGCCTCTATACACCTATGTAGATATTGCACCAAAAACCAGACATTTGCAGCTAGAATAGTCATTTACCACATTAGCAATGTACAGAGTGTATTTCTTTAAAGTTAAGACTAGTTTAAAGTTATCTTCATTGAAAAGTACAGTGCTTTTCCTTCAAAAATAAGGACATTTCAATGTGACCCCAAACTTTTGAACGGTAGTGTATATATACATGAATATGTACATGTCCATATGTGTAGGCTATATATATATATATATATATATATATATATATATATATATATATATATATATATATATATATATATATATATATATATATATATACAGGTATATATATATTATATATCCATATGTGTAGGCTATATATACAGTATATATATATATATATATATATATATATATATATATATATATATATATATATATATATATATATATATACAGTGGGGCAAAAAAGTATTTAGTCAGCCACCCATTGACAATCAATGGGTGGCTGACTAAATACTTTTTTGCCCCACTGTATATATAAATATACATTTACATTGTTACTTTATGTGCAGTCGACTTTGGACCCCCGGCCCAATGTTTTCAGCCCATTGTGGCCCCATGTGAAAAAAGTTTGGAGACCCCTGACATAGATGCAGAGCAGACGTAGGCAAAGGGAATTATTGAGATCAAGTATTCCCATCTGCACCTCCATTATTTACAACAGCACACTCGCACTGACAACCATCTGACACACATTTTTCTGCTGCCCTGCAAGCACACACACACACACACACACGCACGCACACACACACGCACACACACACACACACACACACACACACATACACATGTACACACACACATACACTCACACACATCCCAAGGCAAGTGTTTCTCTCCCTAGTAGTTGCTCTGTAATTGTTTGTGTCACCTCTTCCCGGGACCCCCGGAGCAAGTGTGCGTGGTGTGGTGCAGGGGGGCAGGAGGGCAGGAGGCATGGCGGTGGCAGGAAAGAGAGAAAGAGAGGAGCCTCCTCACGTCAGATGGAAATGTATGGAAATGCACTCTGCCTGTGGCCAAACACGCTGTAGATAGCTGCAAGCTCCTTGTGAGGAGAGGATGGCAAGGAGGCGTGTGATGGTGTGACTGTACGTGGGATGACCTTGATGACATGTGTCATGACCTTGATGACATGTATCATGTTGCTATTATGTGTGTTGACTGTACATGTGATGACCTTGATGAGATGTGTCATGTTGCTATTATGTGTGTTGACTGTACGTGTGATGACCTTGATGACATGTGTCATGTTGCTATTATGTGTGTTGACTGTACATGTGATGACCTTGGTGACATGTGTCATGTTGCTATTATGTGTGTTGACGGTACATGTGATTTTGTGACAGTATGTGGGATGACCTTGATGACATGTGTCATGACCTTGATGACATGTATCATGTTGCTATTATGTGTGTTGACTGTACATGTGATGACTTTGATGAGATGTGTCATGTTGCTATTATGTGTGTGGACTGAACGTGGGATGACCTTGATGACATGTGTCATGTTGCTATTTTGTGTGTTGACTGTACATGTGATGACCTTGATGACATGTGTCATGTTGCTATTATGTGTGTTGACTGTACATGTGATGACCTTGATGACATGTGTGATGACCTTGATGACATGTGTCATGTTGCTATTATGTGTGTTGACTGTACATGTGATGACCTTGATGACATGTGTGATGACCTTGATGACATGTGTCATGTTGCTATTATGTGTGTTGACTGTACATGTGATGACCTTGATGACATGTGTCATGTTGCTATTATGTGTGTTGACTGTACATGTGATGACCTTGATGACATGTGTGATGACCTTGATGACATGTGTCATGTTGCTATTATGTGTGTTGACTGTGCGTGTGATGACCTTGATGACATGTGTCATGTTGCTATTTTGTGTGTTGACTGTACGTGTGATAATCTTGATGACATTTGTCATGTTGCTATTATTTGTGTTGACTCTACGTGTGATGTTTTGACTGTACGTGTGATGACATGTGTCATGTTGCTATTATGTGTGTTGACTGTGCGTGTGATGACCTTGATGACATGTGTCATGTTGCTATTATGTGTGTTGACTGTACGAGTGATGTTGTGACTGTACGTGTGATGACCTTGATGACATGTGTCATGTTGCTATTATGTGTGTTGACTGTACGAGTGATGTTGTGACTGTACGTGTGATGACCTTGATGACATGTGTCATGTTGCTATTATGTGTGTTGACTGTACGTGTGATGACCTTGATGACATGTCATGTTGCTATTATGTGTGTTGACTGTACGAGTGATGTTGTGACTGTACGTGTGATGACCTTGATGACATGTGTCATGTTGCTATTATGTGTGTTGACTGTACGTGTGATGACCTTGATGACATGTGTCATGTTGCTATTATGTGTGTTGACTGTACGAGTGATGTTGTGACTGTACGTGTGATGACCTTGATTACATGTGTCATGTTGCTATTATGTGTGTTGACTGTACGTGTGATGACCTTGATGCCATGTGTCATGTTGCTATTATGTGTTTTGACTGTATGTGTGATGTTGTGACTGTACGTGTGATGACCTTGATGACGTGTGATGACCTTGATGACATGTGTCATGTTTTTATTATGTGTGTTGACTGTGCGTGTGATGACCTTGATGACATGTGTAATGTTGCTATTATGTGTGTTGACTGTAAGTGTGATGACCTTGATGACATGTGTCATGTTGCTATTATGTGTGTTGACTGTACGTGTGATGTTGTGACTGTACGTGTGATGATGTTGATGACATGTGTGATGACTTTGATGACATGTGTCATGTTGCTATTATGTATGTTGACTGTATGTGTGATGACCTTGATGACATGTGTCATGTTGCTATTATGTATGTTGACTGTACGTGTGATGACCTTGATGACATCTTTCATGTTGCTATTATGTGTGTTGGCTGTACGTGTGATGACCTTGATGACATGTGTCATGACCTTGATGACGTGTCATGTTGCTATTATGTGTGTTGACTGTACGTGTGGTGTTGTGACTGTACGTGTGATGACCTTGATGACATTTGTGATTACCTTGATGACATGTGCCATGTTGCTATTTTATACTGTATGTGTTGACTGTGCGTGTGATGACCTTGATGACATGTGTCACGTTCCTATTATGCGTGTTGATAGTATGTGTGATGACCTTGTAGACATGTGTGATGACCTTGATGAGATGTGTGATGTTGCTATTATATACTGTATGTGTTGACTTTGCGTGTGATGACCTTGATGACATGTCTGATGACCTTGATGAGATGTGTCATGTTGCTATTATATACTATATGTGTTGACTGTTTGTGGGATGACCTTGATGACAAGTGTCATGACCTTGATGACATGTGTCATGCTGCTTTTGTGTGTTGACTGTACATGTGATGACCTTGATGACATGTGTCATGTTGCTATTATGTGTGTTGACTGTACATGTGATGACCTTGATGACATGTGTGATGACCTTGATGACATGTGTCATGTTGCTATTATGTGTGTTGACTGTGCGTGTGATGACCTTGATGACATGTGTCATGTTGCTATATTGTGTGTTGACTGTACGTGTGATAATCTTGATGACATTTGTCATGTTGCTATTATGTGTGTTGACTGTACGTGTGATGACCTTGATTACATGTGTCATGTTGCTATTATGTGTGTTGACTGAACGTGTGATGACCTTGATGACATGTGTCATGTTGCTATTATGTGTTTTGACTGTATGTGTGATGTTGTGACTGTACGTGTGATGACCTTGATGACGTGTGATGACCTTGATGACATGTGTCATGTTTTTATTATGTGTGTTGACTGTGCGTGTGATGACCTTGATGACATGTGTAATGTTGCTATTATGTGTGTTGACTGTAAGTGTGATGACCTTGATGACATGTGTCGTGTTGCCATTATGTGTGTTGACTGTACGTGTGATGTTGTGACTGTACGTGTGATGATGTTGATGACATGTGTGATGACTTTGATGACATGTGTCATGTTGCTATTATGTATGTTGACTGTACGTGTGATGACCTTGATGACATGTGTAATGTTGCTATTATGTGTGTTGACTGTAAGTGTGATGACCTTGATGACATGTGTCGTGTTGCCAGTATGTGTGTTGACTGTACGTGTGATGTTGTGACTGTACGTGTGATGATGTTGATGACATGTGTGATGACTTTGATGACATGTGTCATGTTGCTATTATGTATGTTGACTGTACGTGTGATGACCTTGATGACATGTGTAATGTTGCTATTATGTGTGTTGACTGTACGTGTGATGACCTTGATGACATGTGTCGTGTTGCCATTATGTGTGTTGACTGTACGTGTGATGTTGTGACTGTACGTGTGATGATGTTGATGACATGTGTGATGACTTTGATGACATGTGTCATGTTGCTATTATGTATGTTGACTGTACGTGTGATGACCTTGATGACATGTGTCATGTTGCTATTATGTGTGTTGACTGTACGTGTGATGTTGTGACTGTACGTGTGATGATGTTGATGACATGTGTGATGACCTTGATGACATCTGTCATGTTGCTATTATGTGTGTTGGCTGTACGTGTGATGACCTTGATGACATGTGTCATGTTGCTATTATGTGTGTTGACTGTACGTGTGGTGTTGTGACTGTACGTGTGATGACCTTGATGACATTTGTGATGACCTTGATGACATGTGTCATGTTGCTATTTTGTGTGTTGACTGTACGTGTGATAATCTTGATGACATTTGTCATGTTGCTATTATTTGTGTTGACTCTACGTGTGATGTTTTGACTGTACGTGTGATGACATGTGTCATGTTGCTATTATGTGTGTTGACTGTGCGTGTGATGACCTTGATGACATGTGTCATGTTGCTATTATGTGTGTTGACTGTGCGTGTGATGACCTTGATGACATGTGTCATGTTGCTATTATGTGTGTTGACTGTACGAGTGATGTTGTGACTGTACGTGTGATGACCTTGATGACATGTGTCATGTTGCTATTATGTGTGTTGACTGTACGTGTGATGACCTTGATTACATGTGTCATGTTGCTATTATGTGTGTTGACTGTACGTGTGATGACCTTGATGACATGTGTCATGTTGCTATTATGTGTTTTGACTGTATGTGTGATGTTGTGACTGTACGTGTGATGACCTTGATGACGTGTGATGACCTTGATGACATGTGTCATGTTTTTATTATGTGTGTTGACTGTGCGTGTGATGACCTTGATGACATGTGTAATGTTGCTATTATGTGTGTTGACTGTAAGTGTGATGACCTTGATGACATGTGTCATGTTGCCATTATGTGTGTTGACTGTACGTGTGATGTTGTGACTGTACGTGTGATGATGTTGATGACATGTGTGATGACTTTGATGACATGTGTCATGTTGCTATTATGTATGTTGACTGTACGTGTGATGACCTTGATGACATGTGTCATGTTGCTATTATGTGTGTTGACTGTACGTGTGATGTTGTGACTGTACGTGTGATGATGTTGATGACATGTGTGATGAGATGTGTCATGTTGCTATTATGTATGTTTTCTGTACGTGTGATGACCTTGATGACATCTGTCATGTTGCTATTATGTGTGTTGGCTGTACGTGTGATGACCTTGATTACATGTGTCATGTTGCTATTATGTGTGTTGACTGTACGTGTGATGACCTTGATGACATGTGTCATGTTGCTATTATGTGTTTTGACTGTATGTGTGATGTTGTGACTGTACGTGTGATGACCTTGATGACGTGTGATGACCTTGATGACATGTGTCATGTTTTTATTATGTGTGTTGACTGTGCGTGTGATGACCTTGATGACATGTGTAATGTTGCTATTATGTGTGTTGACTGTAAGTGTGATGACCTTGATGACATGTGTCATGTTGCCATTATGTGTGTTGACTGTACGTGTGATGTTGTGACTGTACGTGTGATGATGTTGATGACATGTGTGATGACTTTGATGACATGTGTCATGTTGCTATTATGTATGTTGACTGTACGTGTGATGACCTTGATGACATGTGTCATGTTGCTATTATGTGTGTTGACTGTACGTGTGATGTTGTGACTGTACGTGTGATGATGTTGATGACATGTGTGATGAGATGTGTCATGTTGCTATTATGTATGTTTTCTGTACGTGTGATGACCTTGATGACATCTGTCATGTTGCTATTATGTGTGTTGGCTGTACGTGTGATGACCTTGATGACATGTGTCATGTTGCTATTATGTGTGTTGACTGTACGTGTGGTGTTGTGACTGTACGTGTGATGACCTTGATGACATTTGTGATGACCTTGATGACATGTGTCATGTTGCTATTTTATACTGTATGTGTTGACTGTGCGTGTGATGACCTTGATGACATGTGTCATGTTCCTATTATGCGTGTTGATAGTATGTGTGATGACCTTGTAGACATGTGTGATGACCTTGTAGACATGTGTGATGAACTTGATGAGATGTGTGATGTTGCTATTATATACTGTATGTGTTGACTTTGCGTGTGATGACCTTGATGACATGTCTGATGACCTTGATGACATGTGTCATGTTGCTATTATATACTATATGTGTTGACTGTTTGTGTGATGACCTTGATGACAAGTGTCATGACCTTGATGACATGTGTCATGGTGCTTTTATGTGTGTTGACTGTACATGTGATGACCTTGATGACGTGTCATGTTGCTATTATGTGTGTTGACTGTACGTGTGATGTTGTGACTGTACGTGTGATGACCCTGATGACATGTCTGATGACCATGATGACATGTGTCATGTTGCTATTATATACTGTATGTATTGACTGTATGTGTGATGACCTTGATGACATGTGTGATGACCTTGATGAGATGTGTGATGTTGCTATTATATACTGTATGTGTTGACTGTGCGTGTGATGACCTTGATGACATGTGTGATGTTGCTATTATGTGTGTTGACTGTACGTGTGATGACCTTGATGACATATCTGATGACCTTGATGACATGTGTCATGTTGCTATTATATACTGTATGTGTTGACTGTGCGTGTGATGACCTTGATGACGTGTGATGTTGCTATTATATGTGTTGACTGTATGTGTGATGACCTAGATGACATGTCCAATGACCTTGATGACGTGTGATGTTGCTATTATGTTTGTTGACTGTACCTGTGATGACTTTGATGTGTGATGTTGCTATTATATACTGTATGTGTTGACTGTGCGTGTGATGACCTTGATGACATGTCTGATGACCTTGATGAGATGTGTCATGTTGCTATTATATACTGTATGTGTTGACTGTACGTGGGATGACCTTGATGACATGTGTCATGACCTTGATGACATGTGTCATGACCTTGATGACATGTGTCATGTTGCTATTATGTGTGTTGACTGTACGTGTGATGTTGTGACTGTACGTGTGATGACCTTGATGACATGTGTCATGTTGCTATTATATACTGTATGTGTTGACTGTATGTGTGATGCCCTTGATGACATGTGTGATGACCTTGATGAGATGTGTGATGTTGCTATTATATACTGTATGTGTTGACTGTATGTGGGATGACAGGTGTCATGACCTTGATGACATGTGTCATGTTGCTATTATGTGTGTTGACTGTACGTGTGATGACCTTGATGACATGTGTCATGTTGCTATTATGTATGTTGACTGTATGTGATGTTGTGACTGTACGTGTGATGACCTTGATGACATGTCTGATGACCTTGATGAGATGTGTTATGTTGCTATTATATGCTGTATGTGTTGACTGTGCGTGTGATGACCTTGATGACATGTCTGATGACCTTGATGAGATGTGTTATGTTGCTATTATATGCTGTATGTGTTGACTGTGCGTATGATGACATGTGTGATGTTGCTATTATGTGCGTTGACTGTAGGTGTGATGACCTTGATGACATGGCTGATGACCTTGATGACATGTGCCATGTTGCTATTATATACTATATGTGTTGACTGTGCGTGTGATGACCTTGATGACGTGTGATGTTGTTAAATATGTGTGTTGACTGTACGTGTGATGACCTAGATGACATGTCCAATGACCTTGATGACGTGTGATGTTGCTATTATGTGTGTTGACAGTACCTGTGATGACTTTGATGACATGTCTAAAGACCTTGATGACATGTGTCATGTTGCTATTATATACTGTATGTGATGACCTTGATGACGTGTGATGTTGCTATTATGTGTGTTGACTGTACGTGTGATGACCTTGATGACATGTCTGATGACCTTGATGACGTGTGATGTTGCTATTATGTGTGTTGATTGTGCGTGTGATGACCTTGATGACATGTGTGATGTTGCTATTATGTTTGTTGACTGTACGTGTGATGTTGTGACTGTATGTGTGATTACCTTGATGATATGTGTGATGACCTTGATGAGATGTGTGACTTTGCTAATATTGCATGTTGACTGTGCGTGTGATGACCTTGATGACATGTGTCATGACCTTGATGACATGTGTCATGTTGCTATTATGTGTGTTGACTGTACGTGTGATGTTGTGCCTGTACGTGTGATGACCTTGATGACATGTCTGATGACCTTGATGACATTTGTCATGTTGCTATTATATACTGTATGTGTTGACTGTATGTGTGATGACCTTGATGAGATGTGTGATGTTGCTATTATATACTGTATGTGTTGACTGTATGTGGGATGATATGTGTCATGACATTGATGACATGTGTCATGTTGCTATTATGTGTGTTGACTGTACGTGTGATGACCTTGATGACATGTGTCATGTTGCTATTATGTATGTTGACTGTATGTGATGTTGTGACTGTACGTGTGATGACCTTGATGACATGTGTGATGACCTTGATGAGATGTGTCAGGTTGCTATTATATACTGTATGTGTTGACTGTGCGTGTGATGACCTTGATGACATGTCTGATGACCTTGATGAGATGTGTTATGTTGCTATTATATGCTGTATGTGTTGACTGTGTGTGTGATGACATGTGTGATGTTGCTATTATGTGTGTTGACTGTAGGTGTGATGACCTTGATGAAATGTCTGATGACCTTGATGACATGTGCCATGTTGCTATTATATACTGTAAGTGATGACCTTGATGACGTGTGATGTTGCTATTGTGTGTGTTGACTGTACGTGTGATGACCTTGATGACATGTCTGATGACCTTGATGACATGTGATGTTGCTATTATGTGTGTTGACTGTACGTGTGATGACTTTGATGACATGTCTGATGACCTTGATGACATGTGATGTTGCTTATGTGTGTTGACTGTACCTGTGATGACTTTGATGACATGTCTGATGACCTTGATGACATGTGTCATGTTGCTATTGTATACTGTATGTGATGACCTTGATGACGTGTGATGTTGCTATTGTGTGTGTTGACTGTACGTGTGATGACCTTGATGACATGTCTGATGACCTTGATGACGTGTGATGTTGCTATTATGTGTGTTGACTGTACGTGTGATGACCTTGATGACATGTCTGATGACCTTGATGACATGTGATGTTGCTATTATGTGTGTTGACTGTACGTGTGATGACCTTGATCACATGTCTGATGACCTTGATGAAATGTGATGTTGCTATTATGTGTGTTGATTGTGTGTGTGATGACATTGATGACATGTGTCATGTTGCTATTATGTTTGTTGACTGTACGTGTGATGTTGTGACTGTACGTGTGATGTTGTGACTGTATGTGTGATTACCTTGATTATATGTGTGATGACCTTGATGAGATGTGTGACTTTGCTATTATTGCATGTTGACTGTGCGTGTGATGACCTTGATGACATGTGTGATGTTGCTATTATTGCATGTTGACTGTGCGTGTGATGACCTTGATGATATGTGTGATGTTACTATTATGCATGTTGACTGTACGTGTGATGACCTTGATGACATGTGTGATGTTGCTATTATGCATGTTGACTGTACGTGTGATGACCTTGATGAGACCCTGACACGTGCAGCCTCAGATTATTGATCCTCATGCCATATATTGTTATTTTGATTAGTCAGCAGCATTTCCACAAGACAGTAGTGCTCCTCAATGAAACGGAGCTATGTGCCTACAGTATAACCTGGCTTCTCCTTTGCTGTCCTCTCCTTATCCTCTCCTTCTTGTGTCCCGCTCCCACCATTTTCTTTTTTTCTCCTGGAATTTCCTCTCCTCTCCTCTCTCTAGTGTCTGTATGGCTGCTACGTCCACTCCTCCATCATCCCCACCTTCCACCGTAGATGCTATTGGCTGCTGCAGGTAAGATACCCACCTGCCATTCCCTGCCTTCACCGTCTCTCACACGTCTCCACACCCACCAAACAAGATGTATAACTTCAAACTCTACATACAGTCCTCCCTACTTGATCCTGTTCATTGTGTCCAGATATGTGATCTTCCGCAAAATAGGAATCATTAATTATACATGAAATATTTGGGTTTTTTTTACTCAATATTTATTGGAATTTTTATTTGATTGAAAAAGAACAAATAATATATATATATATATATATATATATATATATATATATATATATATATATATATATATATATATATATATATATATATATATATATATATATATATATATATATATATATATATATATATATATAAACAAATACGTATATTTGCATTTTTGTTTATAAATAAATGAATAACAAGATAATAAAATATAATAATAATAACAACAATAATCATAGACAAACATAACAAAACATGCTTGTGTCATTTCAAAATTGCGTCCAAAAATAAATTCTACATACAGTCCTCCCTCGTGTACCGCTGTTAATTGGTTCTGGATATATGAATTTCTGCCAAGTAGGGATCATTAATCATTAATGACATTTTTTTTTTTTTTTTTTTTTAACCTAATATTTTATTTGATTAAAAAATTATTTAAAAAAACAAAATATATATCTATATATATTAAAAAGTAAATATAATTGCATTTTTGTTCATAAATAAATACAAATATAATGATAAAGCATAATTGTAATAATAATTATAGATAAACAAAACAAAACATGCTTGTGTCATTTCAAAGTGACTCCTATTTAAAGTCACAACAATGCATTATGGGAAAAATGCAATTAAACATAATATTAATAATCATGAATAAACATAACATAACATGCTTGTGGGAGCTTCCATATTTTTTTTTACCTTTCCAGCAGGCTATGTATTATCTAAAAAGTGTTTCTTTACTAATAATAAATATCATGAATGTATTGTTTGATCCACTTCAAGCATCTTCTCTTCCCTCAGATGTTATTATTTTCCCTTTTGTCCATATTTCTGTGATCATGTCCATTTAATTGTGGACCCCAGGAAGACTAGTGGGTGGTTGAGGCAACCAGCTAATGGGGATCCTTAATAAAAATCAAAAAAATCAAATCATCAGCCATAGTTCCTCAGTAGGAGGTTGACGTTTGTACCACCACGTTCCAGGAGGCTGTAAAAAAAATGTAGCAAATAACAATCTTTGTAACATTTTAGACATAACCGAGTGTGCTTCTTCTCAAAATGATTCGATCTTGTACGGCTCCCAAAAACATGACTTACATAGTCTTCAGCCTGGCTGAGATGTTCATAATGTTTTACTTTGAATCCGGGCTGTAAAAATGAAATCTTTTCATAGCTTGAGCAGACGAAAAACTGTTCTAAAAGTGTTTCTCAGCATTATGAGAGCCCCGAAATAAGACTTAAAACACTTCTCGTGGTCTACATAACTTGTAATGGAGGTGCTTTGGTCCACGTTCTGCATAGATTTACTTTTACAGACCATCTTCCAGCCGCTTTCTTACCCTTTCTTCAGAGTGCACATTATTCACCAGGACACGCCCCTTTTTGACCACATGCCCCCCCCCTCCCCACCCCCACCCCCCGTCAGCCATCTTGTCGTTCCAAAAATTCCAAAAAGAATCTGCCAAGTGTCAATATTTGATGTATGGAAGGTGTCTGTAGCTGGTCAGCGTCTAGTGCCACCTTCTTCACCAAGCATGTTGCGTTAGCAGGTGATTGACAATCCTACACAAGACACTGAAACTGTGGACTGTTTTGTTCATTTTAATCTCTCAAATTGTCCGTGACATTTCCAAACAGCACACCAACATAAACATCCTCCTCTTCAAAGATTCATGAGGCAGCTGCACTAAAAAGTACCATCACAAAGTCTGCTAATAATAAAAGTGGCAGAGTTTATGGTCCACTGGCAGGATGGATGTGAACATTCCTCGCTGACTTGTGAAAGCTCTTCTTATCTGGAAGTAACGTTGACTGGGGCGACCCGTGGTCACCATCTAGGTCTTCAGGCACTGCTCTCATGTGGTCTCTCTAAGAAATCACTACCGTGCATACCACACACACACACACACACACACACACACACACACACACACATACAGTACATCCAGAAAGTATTTACAGCCAAAATTAAATAATTTTTGTCCTCAAAATTCTACACACAATGCCCCATAATGACAATGTGAATATTTTTATTTTTTTAATAGTGAGCAAATGTATCAAAGAAAAGAAAAGACATGTACATAAGTATTGACAGTCTTTGATCAATACTTAGTTGATGCACCTTTGGCAGCAAGTACATCCTCAAGTCTTTTTGAACACGATGCCGCCGGCTTGGCACACCTATCTTTGGGCACTTTCTCTCATTCCTCTTTGCATCACCTCTCAAGCTCCATCAGGTTGGATGGGAAGTGTTGGTTTTCATCCAGGATGTCTCAGTGCATTGCTGCATTCATCTTTCCCTCTATCCTGAATAGTCTCCCAGTTCTTGCCACTGAAAATCATCCCCACACCATGATGCTGCCACCACCATGCTTCACTATAGGGATGGTATTGGTGGTGATGAGCGGTGTCTGGTTTCCTCCAAACATTCACGCCAAAGACTTCAATCTTTGTCTCATCAGACCAGAGAATTTACTTTCTTGTGGTCTGAAAGTCTTTCAGGTGCATTTTGGCAAGCTTTTACTAAGAAATGGCTGCCATCTGACCACTCTGCCTTCCAGGCCTGATTGGTGGATTGTCCTTCTGGAAGGTTCTCCTCTCTCCACAGAGGAATGCTGTAGCTCTGACAGAGTGACCATCGGGTTCTTGGTCACCTCCCTGACTGGACTAAGATGAATGCAGCAATGTACAGAGACATCCTGGATGAAAACTAACTGAGAGACTAGTCAGGATAGAGGGAAAGATGAATGCAGCAATGTACAGAGACATCCTGCATGAGCTGAAGTCCACAAATAGGATCCTGGCATAGGTTCATGGGGAGTCCAGATGCTCCAGGATTAAGTGGAGGGCCAGGTTCAATGCATTATCCACAGACATGTTGGCTCTGTAGGCGAACTGCAGTGGTGATAGAGTAAAAGATGAATGCAGCAATGTACAGAGACATCCTGGATGAAAACTCACTGGAAGACTAGTCAGGATAGAGGGAAAAATGAATGCAGCAATGTACAGAGACATCCTGGATGAAAAACAAAGCTTCCCATCCAACCTGATGGAGGGAAAGATGAATACAGTAATGCACTGAGACATCCTGGATGAAAACTAAATGAGAGACTAGTCAGGAAAGAGGGAAAGATGAATGCAGCAATGTACAGAGACATCCTTGATGAAAACTAACTGAGAGACTAGTCAGGATAGAGGGAAAGATGAATGCAGCAATATACAGACACATCCTGGATGAAAACCGACGCTTCCCATCCAACTTGATGGAGGGAAAGATTAATGTAGCAATGCACTGAGACATTCTGGATGAAAACTAACTGAGAGACTAGTCAGGATAGAGGGAAAGTTGAATGCAGCAATGTACAGAGACATCCTGGATGAAAACCAACGCTTCCCATTAGAACCTGATGGAGTGAAAAATGAATGCAGCAATGCACTGAGACATCCTGGGTGAAAACCAACACTTCATCCAACCTGATGGGGCTTGAGAGGTGCTGCAAAGATGAAAGAGGGAACGTGCCCAAAGATAGGTGTGCCAAGCTGGTGACATTCTGTTAAAAAATATTTGTTTTTTATTTGAAAAAACAAAAATTCTAAAAAATATTTTCACATTGTTGTTATGTGGTATTGTGTGTAGAATTTTGAGGACAACAAACTAATGCATTTCATGTTGGAATAAGGCTGTAACGTAACAAGATGAGTGAGTACTTCCTGCATGCACTGTTTCTCTCAGCAGAACCTCATCACTTGTCCAAGTTCCATCTTCAACGTTCCTTCATTTCCATGAAAAACATGGAACACCGAGCGATGTTCATCTAAATTATGGAAATTCCTCCATCTTTATGCATTCTTTGCCAATACGTCTTGCATAATTGGTCACAAGGACACCCTCGCAACATGCTGGAAATTGAATTTGCCCTCCATCAAATATATTTTATTTTCCCACTCGTGTGGCTCTAACACCAGGAGGGTGGGGGGGACATTTTTCTCCCTCTCTGTGCTATGTGCCATGTTCTGCTCCTCACACATACATCACTCACATCAGGGAGAACCATCATAAAGCAGCCCACTGGGCTCTTTTCTTCTTACACCTCAACGGGCCCTCCCCCTCACCTGAGTCCGCCTCTTGAATATTTATGGGGAAGAACTTCTCTCGCTCTCAAGTACACACCTGTTCAATCATTCATAGGGTATGCATCCCATAGCTCTGCACATGTGTACATATAAACATACATGCACACATGTACATATAAACATACATGCACACGTGTACATATAAACATACATGCACACATGTACATATCAACATACATGCACACATGTACATATCAACATACATGCACACGTGTACATATAAACATACATGCACACGTGTACATATAAACATACATGCACACATGTACATATAAACATACATGTACACGTGTACATATAAACATACATGCACACGTGTACATATAAACATACATGTACATGTGTGCATATAAACATACATGTACACGTGTACATATAAACATACATGCACACGTGTACATATAAACATACATGCACACGTGTACATAGAAACATACATGCACACGTGTACATATAAACATACATGCACACATGTACCTATAAACATACGTGTACATGTGTACATATAAACATACATGCACACGTGTACATATAAAGATACATGCACACGTGTACATAGAAACATACATGCACACATGTACCTAGAAACATACGTGTACATGTGTACATATAAACATACATGCACACGTGTACATATAAACATACGTGTACACATGTACATATAAACATACATGTGGACTGACCAGTGGGCCAGTATGTTTTATAAGCATGTAAAATAATATAGTCTGACACGGTCCGTCCCGCTTCCCTCCTGACCTCCTCATGCTCTCCTCCTCCGTCTCCCCCTCCTTCTGTCATGTTTAACCTGCCAGGTGTGTGTGGTGTGTTGTAGAATCCAGACATCGTACTGGTGCACTACCTGAATGTTCCAGCGGTAGACGACAGCGGGAAGCCGTGTGGCCCCGTCCTCTGCTCCATCAACACTGACAGGAAGGAGTGGGCCAAGTGGAGCAAGGAGGAACTCATCGGACAACTCAAGCCCATGTGTGAGTCTTATATTTACACCTTAAATACGACCATATTCTTTTACACCCTAAATATGACCATATTATTTTACGCCCTAAACATGACCATCTTCTGTTACACCCTAAATATGACCATGTGAGTCTTATGTTTACACCCTAAACGTAACCATCTTCTTTTACACCCTAAACATGACCATCTTCTTTTACACCCTAAACATGACCAACTTCTTTTACACCCTAAACATGACCATCTTCTTTTACACCCTAAACATGACCACGTGAGTCTTCTTTTACACCCTAAATATGACCATCTTCTTTTACACCCTAAACATGACCATCTTTTTTTTACTCCCTAAACACGACCATCTTCTTTTACACCCTAAATACGACCATCTTCTTTTACACCCTAAACATGACCATCTTCTTTTACACCCTAAACATGACCATCTTCTTTTACACCCTAAACATGACCAACTTCTTTTACACCCTAAACATGACCATCTTCTTTTACACCCTAAACATGACCATCTTCTTTTACACCCTAAACATGACCATGTGAGTCTTCTTTTACACCCTAAATATGACCATCTTCTTTTACACCCTAAACATGACCATCTTTTTTTACTCCCTAAACACGACCATCTTCTTTTACACCCTAAATACGATCATCTTCTTTTACACCCTAAACATGACCATCTTCTTTTACACCCTAAACATGACCATCTTCTTTTACACCCTAAACATGACCATCTTCTTTTACTCCCTAAACATGACCATCTTCTTTTACACCCTAAACATGACCATCTTCTTTTACATCCTAAACTTGACCATCTTCTTTTACACCCTAAACATGAACATCTTCTTTTACACCTTAAACATGACCATCTTCTTTTACACCCTAAACATGACCATGTGAGTCTTATTTTACACCCTAAATATGACCATCTTCTTTTGCACCCTAAACATGACCATGTGAGGCTTCTTTTACACCCTAAACATGACCTTGTGAGTCTTTTTTACACCCTAAATATGACCATCTTCTTTTACACCCTAAACATGACCATGTGAGTCTTCTTTTACACCCTAAATATGACCATCTTCTTTTACACCCTAAACATGACCATCTTCTTTTACACCCTAAACATGACCATCTTCTTTTACAGCCTAAACATGACCATCTTCTTTTACATCCTAAACTTGACCATCTTCTTTTACACCCTAAACATGACCATCTTCTTATACACCCTAAATACGACCATCTTCTTTCACACCCTAAATACGACCATCTTCTTTTACACCCTAAACATGAACATCTTCTTTTACACCTTAAACATTACCATCTTCTTTTACACCCTAAACATGACCATGTGAGTCATATTTTACACCCTAAGTATGACCATCTTCTTTTCCACCCTAAACATGACCATCTTCTTTTACACCCTAAACATGACCATCTTCTTTTACACCCTAAATATGACCATCCTCTTTTACACCCTAAACATGACCATGTGAGTCTTCTTTTACACCCTAAATATGACCATCTTATTTTACACCCTAAACATGACCATCTTCTTTTACACCCTAAACATGACCATCTTCTTTTACACCCTAAACATGACCCTGTGAGTCTTCTTTTACACCCTAAATATGACCATCTTCTTTTACACCCTAAACATGACCATGTGAGTCTTCTTTTACACCCTAAATATGACCATCTTCTTTTACACCCTAAATATGACCATCTTCTTTTACACCCTAACATGACCATAATCTTTTACTCCCTAAACATGACCATCTTCTTTTACACCCTAAATATGACCATCTTCTTTTACACCCTAAACATTACCATCTTCTTTTACACCCTAAACATGACCATCTTCTTTTACACCTTAAACATGACCATGTGCGTCTTCTTTTACACCCTAAATATGACCATCTTCTTTTCCACCCTAAACATGACCATTTTCTTTTACACCCTAAACATGACCATATTTTGTTACACCATAAACATGACCATGTGAGGCTTCTTTTACACCCTAAACATGACCCTGTGGGTTTTATGTTTACACCCTAAACATGACCATATTCTTTTACACCCTAAATACGACCATCTTCTTTTACACCCTAAACATGACCATGTGAGTCACCCTGGGACAAAAAAAAAACAAATTTTTCTAATTAAAAAAAATTTCAACCCAATTATAGCCAAACATCAGATACAGGAGTTCCAAACACGGGTTGCAATATTCGGTTGATATCAGAGGTAACTAAGCAGCACTTCAGATAACATGGAAATGTGATTTGGGAAAAAATAAGTTAGTAGTGATGTGCCAAAGTGACTTTCATCAATATGAGAGTTAGTAGTAACATGCCAAAGTGACTTTCATCAATATGAGAGTTAGTAGTAATGTGCCAAAGTAACTTTCATCAATATGAGAGTTAGTAGTAATGTGCCAAAGTTACTTTCATCAATATGAAAGTTAGTAGTAATGTGCCAAAGTGACTTTCATCAATATGAGAGTTGTTAGTAGTAATGTGCCAAAATGACTTTCATCAATATGAGAGTTGTTAGTAGTAATATGCCAAAGTGACTTTCATCAATATGAGAGTTAGTACTAATGTGCCAAAGTTACTTTCATCAATATGACAATTAGTAGTAATGTGCCAAAGTTACTTACATCAATATGAGAGTTAGTAGTAACATGCCAAGGTGACTTTCATCAATATGAGAGTTAGTAGTAATGTGCCAAAGTTACTTTCATCAATATGAGAGTTAGTAGTAATGTGCCAAAGTGATTTTCATCAATATGAGAGTTAGTAGTAATGTGCCAAAGTGACTTTCATCAATATGAGAGTTAGTAGTAATGTGCCAAAGTGACTTTCATCAATATGAGAGTTAGTAGTAATGGGCCAAAGTGACTTTCATGAATATGAAAGTTAGTAGTGATGTGCCAAAGTGATTTTCATCAATATGAGAGTTAGTAGTAACAAGCCAAAGTGACTTTCATCAAAATGAGAGTTAGTAGTAACTTGCCAAAGTGACTTTCATGTATATGAGAGTTAGTAGTAACGTGCCAAAGTGACTTTTATCAATATGACAGTTAATAGTAATGTGCCAAAGTGACTTTCCTCGATATGAAAGTTAGTAGTAACTTGCCAAAGTGACTTACATCAATATGAGAGTTAGTAGTAACGTGCCAAAGTGACTTTCATCAATATGAGAGTTAGTAGTAATGTGCCAAAGTTACTTTCATCAATATGACAATTAGTAGTAATGTGCCAAAGTTACTTACATCAATATGAGAGTTAGTAGTAACGTGCCAAAGTGACTTTCATCAATATGAGAGTTAGTAGTAATGTGCCAAAGTTACTTTCATCAATATGAGAGTTAGTTGTAATGTGCCAAAGTTACTTTCATCAATATGAGAGTTAGTAGTAACGTGCCAAAGTGACTTTCATCAATATGAGTTAGTAGTAACGTGCCAAAGTGACTTTCATCAATATAAGAGTTAGTAGTAACAAGCCAAAGTGACTTTCATCTATATGACACTTAGTAGTAATGTGCCAAAGTTACTTTCATCAATATGACAGTTAGTAGTAATGTGCCAAAGTAACTTTCATCAATATGAGAGTTAGTAGTAACGTGCCAAAGTGACTTTCATCAATATGAGAGTTAGTAGTAACGTGCCAAAGTGTCTTTCATCAATATGAGAGTTAGTAGTAACGTGCCAAAGTGACTTTCATCAATATGAGAGTTAGTAGTAATGGGCCAAAGTGACTTTCATGAATATGAAAGTTAGTAGTGATGTGCCAAAGTGATTTTCATCAATATGAGAGTTAGTAGTAACAAGCCAAAGTGACTTTCATCAATATGAGAGTTAGTAGTAACAAGCCAAAGTGACTTTCATCAAAATGAGAGTTAGTAGTAACTTGCCAAAGTGACTTTCATCTATATGAGAGTTAGTAGTAACGTGCCAAAGTGACTTTTATCAATATGACAGTTAATAGTAATGTGCCAAAGTGACTTTCCTCAATATGAAAGTTAGTAGTAACTTGCCAAAGTGACTTTCATCAATATGAGAGTTAGTAGTAACGTCCCAAAGTAACTTTCATCAATATGAGAGTTAGTAGTAATGTCCCAAAGTTACTTTCATTAATATGAGAGTTAGTAGTAACGTGCCAAAGTTACTTTCATCAATATGAGAGTTAGTAGTAACGTGCCAAAGTGACTTTCATCAATATGAGAGTTAGTAGTAACATGCCAAAGTTACTTTCATTAATATGAGAGTTAGTAGTAACTTGCCAAAGTGACTTACATCAATATGACAGTTAGTAGTAACGTGCCAAAGTG
The DNA here is from genome assembly GCF_033978785.1 of Entelurus aequoreus. Taxonomy (NCBI): domain Eukaryota; kingdom Metazoa; phylum Chordata; class Actinopteri; order Syngnathiformes; family Syngnathidae; genus Entelurus; species Entelurus aequoreus. Next base: position 66,711,756 of record NC_084731.1, read on the forward strand.
ACTTTAATCAATATGAGAGTTAGTAGTAAAGTGCCAAAGTAACTTTCATCAATATGAGAGTTAGTAGTAACGTGCCAAAGTGACTTTCATCAATATGAGAGTTAGTAGTAATGGGCCAAAGTGACTTTCATGAATATGAAAGTTAGTAGTGATGTGCCAAAGTGACTTTCATCAATATGAGAGTTAGTAGTAACAAGCCAAAGTGACTTTCATCAAAATGAGAGTTAGTAGTAACTTGCCAAAGTGACTTTCATCTATATGAGAGTTAGTAGTAACGTGCCAAAGTGACTTTTATCAATATGAGAGTTAATAGTAATGTGCCAAAGTGACTTTCCTCAATATGAAAGTTAGTAGTAACTTGCCAAAGTTACTTTCATCAAAATGAGAGTTAGTAGTAACGCCCCAAAGTGACTTTCATCAATATGAGAGTTAGTAGTAACGTGCCAAAGTTACTTTCATCAATATGAGAGTTAGTAGTAACATGCCAAAGTGACTTTCATCAATATGAGAGTTAGTAGTAACGTGCCAAAGTTACTTTCATCAATATGAGAGTTAGTAGTAAATTGCCAAAGCGACTTTCATCTATATGAGAGTTAGTAGTAACGTGCCAAAGTGACTTGCATCAATATGAGAGTTAATAGTAATGTGCCAAAGTGACTTTCCTCAATATGAGAGTGAGTAGTAACATGCCGAAGTTACTTTCATCAATATGAGAGTTAGTAGTAATGTGCCAAAGTGACTTTTATCAATATGAGAGTTAGTAGTAATGGGCCAAAGTGACTTTCGTGAATATGAAAGTTAGTAGTGATGTGCCAAAGTGATTTTCATCAATATGAGAGTTAGTAGTAACAAGCCAAAGTGACTTTCATCAAAATGAGACTTAGTAGTAACATGCCAAAGTGACTTTCATCTATATGAGAGTTAGTAGTAACGTGCCAAAGTGACTTTTATCAATATGACAGTTAATAGTAATGTGCCAAAGTGACTTTCCTCAATATGAAAGTTAGTAGTAACTTGCCAAAGTGACTTTCATCAATATGAGAGTTAGTAGTAACGTCCCAAAGTGACTTTCGTGAATATGAGAGTTAGTAGTAACGTCCCAAAGTTACTTTCATCAATATGAGAGTTAGTAGTAACGTGCCAAAGTTATTTTCATCAATATGAGAGTTAGTAGTAACGTGCCAAAGTGACTTTCATCAATATGAGAGTTAGTAGTAACTTGCCAAAGTGACTTTCATCTATATGAGAGTTAGTAGTAACGTGCCAAAGTGACTTTTATCAATATGAGAGTTAATAGTAATGTGCCAAAGTGACTTTCCTCAATATGAAAGTTAGTAGTAACTTGCCAAAGTTACTTTCATCAAAATGAGAGTTAGTAGTAACGTCCCAAAGTGACTTTCATCAATATGAGAGTTAGTAGTAACGTCCCAAAGTTACTTTCATCAATATGAGAGTTAGTAGTAACGTGCCAAAGTTACTTTCATCAATATGAGAGTTAGTAGTAACATGCTAAAGTGACTTTCATCAATATGAGAGTTAGTAGTAACGTGCCAAAGTTACTTTCATCAATATGAGAGTTAGTATTAACTTGCCAAAGCGACTTTCATCTATATGAGAGTTAGTAGTAACGTGCCAAAGTGACTTGTATCAATATGAGAGTTAATAGTAATGTGCCAAAGTGACTTTCCTCAATATGAGAGTTAGTAGTAACGTGCCAAAGTTACTTTCATCAATATGAGAGTTAGTAGTAACTTGCCAAAGCGACTTTCATCTATATGAGAGTTAGTAGTAACGTGCCAAAGTGACTTGTATCAATATGAGAGTAAATAGTAATGTGCCAAAGTGACTTTCCTCAATATGAGAGTTAGTAGTAACGTGCCAAAGTGACTTTCATCAATATGAGAGTTAGTAGTAACGTGCCATAGGTTACTTTCATCAATTTGAGAGTTAGTAGTAACTTGCCAAAGTGACTTACATCAATATGAGAGTTAGTAGTAACGTGCCAAAGTGACTTGTATCAATATGAGAGTTAATAGTAATGTGCCAAAGTGACTTTCCTCAATATGAGAGTTAGTAGTAATGTGCCAAAGTGACTTTCATCAATATGAGAGTTAGTAGTAATGGGCCAAAGTGACTTTCATGAATATGAAAGTTAGTAGTGATGTGACAAAGTGACTTTCATCAATATGAGAGTTAGTAGTAACAAGCCAAAGTGACTTTCATCAAAAAGAGAGTTAGTAGTAACTTGCCAAAGTGACTTTCATCTATATGAGAGTTAGTAGTAACGTGCCAAAGTGACTTTTATCAATATGACAGTTAATAGTAATGTGCCAAAGTGACTTTCCTCAATATGAAAGTTAGTAGTAACTTGCCAAAGTTACTTTCATCAATATGAGAGTTAGTAGTAACGTGCCAAAGTTACTTTCATCAATATGAGAGTTAGTAGTAACTTGCCAAAGCGACTTTCATCTATATGAGAGTTAGTAGTAACGTGCCAAAGTGACTTGTATCAATATGAGAGTAAATAGTAATGTGCCAAAGTGACTTTCCTCAATATGAGAGTTAGTAGTAACGTGCCAAAGTGACTTTCATCAATATGAGAGTTAGTAGTAACGTGCCAAAGTTACTTTCATCAATTTGAGAGTTAGTAGTAACTTGCCAAAGTGACTTACATCAATATGAGAGTTAGTAGTAACGTGCCAAAGTGACTTGTATCAATATGAGAGTTAATAGTAATGTGCCAAAGTGACTTTCCTCAATATGAGAGTTAGTAGTAATGTGCCAAAGTGACTTTCATCAATATGAGAGTTAGTAGTAATGGGCCAAAGTGACTTTCATGAATATGAAAGTTAGTAGTGATGTGACAAAGTGAATTTCATCAATATGAGAGTTAGTAGTAACAAGCCAAAGTGACTTTCATCAAAAAGAGAGTTAGTAGTAACTTGCCAAAGTGACTTTCATCTATATGAGAGTTAGTAGTAACGTGCCAAAGTGACTTTTATCAATATGAGAGTCAATAGTAATGTGCCAAAGTGACTTTCCTCAATATGAAAGTTAGTAGTAACTTGCCAAAGTTACTTTCATCAAAATGAGAGTTAGTAGTAACGTCCCAAAGTGACTTTCATCAATATGAGAGTTAGTAGTAACTTGCCAAAGTGACTTTCATCTATATGAGAGTTAGTAGTAACGTGCCAAAGTGACTTTTATCAATATGAGAGTCAATAGTAATGTGCCAAAGTGACTTTCCTCAATATGAAAGTTAGTAGTAACTTGCCAAAGTTACTTTCATCAAAATGAGAGTTAGTAGTAACGTCCCAAAGTGACTTTCATCAATATGAGAGTTAGTAGTAACGTCCCAAAGTTACTTTCATCAATATGAGAGTTAGTAGTAACGTGCCAAAGTGACTTGTATCAATATGAGAATTAATAGTAATGTGCCAAAGTGACTTTCCTCAATATGAGAGTTAGTAGTAACGTGCCAAAGTTACTTTCATCAATATGAGAGTTAGTAGTAACTTGCCAAAGTGACTTTCATCAATATGAGAGTTAGTAGTAACGTGCCAAAGTGACTTGTATCAATATGAGAATTAATAGTAATGTGCCAAAGTGACTTTCCTCAATATGAGAGTTAGTAGTAACGTGCCAAAGTTACTTTCATCAATATGAGAGTTAGTAGTAACTTGCCAAAGTGACTTTCATCAATATGAGAGTTAGTAGTAATGGGCCAAAGTGACTTTCATGAATATGAAAGTTAGTAGTGATGTGCCAAAGTGATTTTCATCAATATGAGCGTTAGTAGTAACAAGCCAAAGTGACTTTTATCAAAATGAGAGTTAGTAGTAACTTGCCAAAGTGACTTTCATCTATATGAGAGTTAGTAGTAACGTGCCAAAGTGACTTTTATCAATATGACAGTTAATAGTAATGTGCCAAAGTGACTTTCCTCAATATGAAAGTTAGTAGTAACTTGCCAAAGTGACTTTCATCAATATGAGAGTTAGTAGTAACGTCCCAAAGTGACTTTCATAAATATGAGAGTTAGTAGTAACGTCCCAAAGTTACTTTCATCAATATGAGAGTTAGTAGTAACGTGCCAAAGTTACTTTCATCAATATGAGAGTTAGTAGTAACGTGCCAAAGTGACTTTCATCAATATGAGAGTTAGTAGTAACTTGCCAAAGTGACTTTCATCTATATGAGAGTTAGTAGTAACGTGCCAAAGTGACTTTTATCAATATGAGAGTTAATAGTAATGTGCCAAAGTGACTTTCCTCAATATGAAAGTTAGTAGTAACTTGCCAAAGTTACTTTAATCAAAATGAGAGTTAGTAGTAACGTCCCAAAGTGACTTTCATCAATATGAGAGTTAGTAGTAACGTCCCAAAGTTACTTTCATCTATATGAGAGTTAATAGTAACGTGCCAAAGTTACTTTCATCAATATGAGAGTTAGTAGTAACATGCTAAAGTGACTTTCATCAATATGAGAGTTAGTAGTAACGTGCCAAAATTACTTTCATCAATGTGAGAGTTAGTATAAACTTGCCAAAGCGACTTTCATGTATATGAGAGTTAGTAGTAAAGTGCCAAAGTGACTTTTATCAATATGAGAGTTAATAGTAATGTGCCAAAGTGACTTTCCTCAATATGAAAGTTAGTAGTAACTTGCCAAAGTTACTTTAATCAAAATGAGAGTTAGTAGTAACGTCCCAAAGTGACTTTCATCAATATGAGAGTTAGTAGTAACGTCCCAAAGTTACTTTCATCTATATGAGAGTTAATAGTAACGTGCCAAAGTTACTTTCATCAATATGAGAGTTAGTAGTAACATGCTAAAGTGACTTTCATCAATATGAGAGTTAGTAGTAACGTGCCAAAATTACTTTCATCAATGTGAGAGTTAGTATAAACTTGCCAAAGCGACTTTCATGTATATGAGAGTTAGTAGTAAAGTGCCAAAGTGACTTGTATCAATATGAGAGTTAATAGTAATGTGCCAAAGTGACTTTCCTCAATATGAGAGTTAGTAGTAACGTGCCAAAGTTACTTTCATCAATATGAGAGTTAGTAGTAACTTGCCAAAGCGACTTTCATCTATATGAGAGTTAGTAGTAACGTGCCAAAGTGACTTGTATCAATATGAGAGTAAATAGTAATGTGCCAAAGTGACTTTCCTCAATATGAGAGTTAGTAGTAACGTGCCAAAGTGACTTTCATCAATATGAGAGTTAGTAGTAACGTGCCAAAGTTACTTTCATCAATATGAGAGTTACTAGTAACTTGCCAAAGTGACTTACATCAATATGAGAGTTAGTAGTAACGTGCCAAAGTGACTTTCATCAATATGAGAGTTAGTAGTAAAGTGCCAAAGTAACTTTCATCAATATGAGAGTTAGTAGTAACTTGCCAAAGTGACTTTCATCGATATGAGAGTTAGTAGTAATGGGCCAAAGTGACTTTCATGAATATGAAAGTTAGTAGTGATGTGCCAAAGTGACTTTCATCAATATGAGAGTTAGTAGTAACAAGCCAAAGTGACTTTCATCAAAATGAGGGTTAGTAGTAACTTGCCAAAGTGACTTTCATCTATATGAGAGTTAGTAGTAACGTGCCAAAGTGACTTTTATCAATATGAGAGTTAATAGTAATGTGCCAAAGTGACTTTCCTCAATATGAAAGTTAGTAGTAACTTGCCAAAGATACTTTCATAAATATGAGAGTTAGTAGTAACGTCCCAAAGTGACTTTCATCAATATGAGAGTTAGTAGTAACGTCCCAAAGTTACTTTCATAAATATGAGAGTTAGTAGTAACGTGCCAAAGTTACTTTCATCAATATGTGAGTTAGTAGTAACATGCCAAAGTGACTTTCATCAATATGAGAGTTAGTAGTAACGTGCCAAAGTTACTTTCATCAATATGAGAGTTAGTAGTAACTTGCCAAAGCGACTTTCATCTATATGAGAGTTAGTAGTAACGTGCCAAAGTGACTTGTATCAATATGAGAGTTAATAGTAATGTGCCAAAGTGACTTTCCTCAATATGAGAGTTAGTAGTAACGTGCCAAAGTTACTTTCATCAGTATGAGAATTAGTAGTAACATGCCAAAGTTACTTTCATCAATATGAGAGTTAGTAGTAACATGCCAAAGTGACTTTCATCAATATGAGAGTTAGTAGTAACATTCCAAAGTGACTTTCATCAATATGAGAGTTAGTAGTAACGTGCCAAAGTTACTTTCATCAATATGAGAGTTAGTAGTAACATGCCAAATTGACTTTCATCAATATTAGAGTTAGTAGTAACGTGCCAAAGTTACTTTCATTAATATGAGAGTTAGTAGCAACATGCCAAAGTGACTTTCATCAATATGAGAGTTAGTAGTATTGTGCCAAACCACTCATTTTCTTTTTCACCCAGTAACATTCAGGCTGCTAAACCGATCCGATACTGATACTTTGTGTAAATGCAGCTAATGTGTCTGCTAACATGTAAGAAGTTGTGTATTTCAAATAATACCACAATATAAAGCAGGGGTGTCCAAACTACGGCCCGGCCAAATTTGGCTCGCCAGCGACTTCAATTTGGCCTGCAAGACAGCAGGAGTCCAATAAGCAATTTGCTTCTTATAAAATATAAAACTAGTCAGCCATCAGATAACTGCTATTTTGTCATCATCTGGTGGCCAACCAAAGTAACTCAAGTCAGTGGACATTATTTGTACATAATTGTGATGATGTGATTATATATCACCCAATCCAAAACAAGCTTCCCTAGTCATGGTGCAAAAAAATAAAAAATTCAGGCAGCACGAAAAGTCAACAGACATTGTCAAACATAACAACCTGCTCACTGAACTTTGTGGATGTTATAAAAAAAACGTCAAATCAGCATTAAACAAATCTAAATGACATCCACTTAAAGCCATTACAATGCATGATGGGAAATATTCAAAACACTCTCCACACTAATCAATGTTTGGTGCATTTTAGATGTTTGATATTTCTGATTGATTACAAAACTTCAAGGAAGTCGTCACGAAAGTAAACAAGGTAGGGGTCGAATTTTCACATACTCTTAATAACCAATTATAATAATTAATAACCAATTATAATAATGGATATATAATTAATTATATATCCATTATAATATATATTGTTACTTTGCAGGCCCCCGGCTACATTTTTTAAGCCCAATGCTGTCCCCAAGTCACCCCTTGTAAATTATTATTATAAATTATGTATTTCATGTTATTCATTAGGGGTGTTGAAAAAATAGGTTTTCGAATGAATCGCTATTTTCATGTGTAACGATCAATTCAAAAATATCAGAAATAATTTTCAAATAATACATTGTTTTTGTTTTTTTCGAAAATCTATCTTGTCCCGCCCCTTTAGTAAATGTTTGAAAGTAATATAAGAAATTATCAGAGCTGTTTGTCTCTTTTATGGAGGAATGTAGTTCATCATAGATATGGCACCCAATGTTATTAAAGTATTGATTTTCAATGGAGAATCGTTTTGAATCGAATCCTTACCCCCAGGAATCGAATCGAATCATGTATTGCCCAAATATTCACAGCCCTTTTATTTATTATATAGTATTCATTATCTTATTGTTATCAGTTATTTTACTTATTATTAAATATTATTTCTTATCATTTATTTATTTCTGAAGTATATTAAGATAGTGGCATGAACAACAATATAGCCAAGCTAACAACAGAAAAATCAAACAGTACACAAAAATAGTATTTCAAAGCATAAGATCCATTTTCTACCGCTTTTCCTTCCTGCGGTCGACCTCGAAGCCTTACATCAGTTTAGATCTGATCATCTAAAGCACAGTCATGACAGTTTGATGGTTGATTGAGCAGTTTTCGCCGCCAGGCTCTGCCCACTACGAATGGGTACAAATAGGTGCTGGCCGATCCAGCCCTTGAGGGTGTCATCATCATTATTTGTACCAATTCTGATCCAGATATGAGTTTGTGGAGCCAAGTAATACATTTTGAAAGTTTTGTGGCGAGCCCTCAGATCGAAGTTTGGCGCCATGCCACGCCCACAACCAATGTTCAGGACGATTGGAGTATGTGAAAGGAAGTTATGAACGATATTGGTGTCGATATCAACGTCTAGTCATGATCAGATCCCAACCTTAAAGCCTCGTATCACTTTGGAGGGATATCTAATCATCTTCAGTGCAGTAATGACTGTTTGATAGTTGATGTTGAGGAGAAGGTTTTGCCAGGCTCTGCCCACTATTAATAGGTCCTGACCTACCCAGCACTTCAGGGTGTCATCATAATCATTTGTGCAAATTATTATCAATATCTGAATTTGTGAAGCCGAGTTATAAATGTTGAAAGTTTAGTGGCAAACCTCCAAATCAAAGTTTGGCGCCATGCCACGCCCACGTCTTATGGCGTAGGCAAAATTCATAAAATATCATAAGCATATATGCAGGTAGAAATATCACAGATTATATATGCAAACATTTTTGACAATCAAAGCAAAATCATAACAATCCACGTTTTATGTTATCAATGCGGGAAACTGGTATCTCAACATGGAAGTGTAGCTCCTCCTCTGAATGCAAGTGCTCCTACAGCAGGAATGCAAATTCTGTATTCCTTGCAATACACAGCAGGCATTTTTTTTTTTTTTTTTTTTTTTTGTCCTTTTTAAGTTGAGTTATGTTTAAAAAAACATTTCGTTAAAGTAAATTAACTGTCCAGTCATGGTGTTAAAACTTGAAAAGTCTCAGGTACACTTATTAATGATGAAAAGTTATGTCTATCTGTGATTAAACGAGATGAATTTTGAGTTAACTATTAAATGTGTTGACAGAACTAATTACAACACATTAATGAATAAGAGTAAGTGACAATTTAGTTACATAAATATGTTAACATTAAAATACTGAAGAGGTCAATAATTGACACATTCATCCACAAGTTGAGCTACTTTTTTACCCTGTCTTATTGTTAATGATGTACTTTATTTGAAATAACTAAGGTATCAAAAGCATCGATATCTAGATTTGAGAGTTGATATTAGTGCAGAAAGATGTGGTATTGGCAATAACAATATTTTAGCAGAAATGTAAAAGAGGCAAAGTTGGTGGCATGCTGCCACCTACAGGCCAGCATACGTTAGAACAGGACTGAAATATCCCAGCATGCATTATTCATAAGTGCACATCAGAGAGAGAAGATAACTTCAGAATTACACTCATCTTTTCATCGGGTTTAGAAGGACAACAAAGGACAGCTGCCCAGAACTATGTGGTTCATCTTCATACTATATTCATACTATAGTCATACTATATTCATCTTCAAAGTATTACACCTGCGCCTTGAAGACTCCACATCTTAGAGATACAGATGTCTTCACCTAGTCTTGTACGTCTCTGCCATTTGATGTTTGGATTGGAAGTCTTTATGAGTACCTTCAGTTCACATTCTAGTCGCTGAAGGGCGCCAAAGCTCACTTCAGTTCATGCAACCTCATCATTATTATAATTAGAACTTGCTCAAAGTTCAACCAAAATAAGCTTACGTTACCATATATATGTGTATATATATATATATAGTCGTGGTCAAAAGTGTACATACCCTTGTAAATAACATAATGTCATGGCTGTCTTGAGTTTCCAATATTTTGTACAACTTGTATTTTTTTGTGATAGAGTGATTGGAGCACATACTAGTTGGTCACAAATAACATTCATGAAGTTTGCTTCTTTTATGAATTTATTATGGGTCTACTGAAAATGTGAGCAAATCTGCTGAGTCAAAAGTATACATACAGCAATGTTAATATTTGCTTACATGTCCCTTGGCAAGTTTCACTGCAATGTGTGTATAAAGGTGTTGGAACTGCTTTCTAGCAGATACTTAACAGATGAACCACCTGTGTGTTTAAAGGTGTTGGAACTGCTTTCAAGCAGATATTGAACATATTGGGAGCATTTCAGGCTCATTTTTAATATCTCATGTGCAGGAACATGATGTGAGTTGTCCAGTGAAAGGTTGTACAAATACGTTCAACTTAAAATTCTCATGTCTCAGAAACACCGGCATTTTGCAGAATTGGTGACAAGGCATCTCGGTGATGCAGTGGTTAGTGCTCGTGTCTCACAGCGAGAAGGTCCTGGATTCGATTCCCAGGCTAGGGGTCTTTCTCTGTGGAGTGTCCATGTCCTCACCGTGACTGTGTGGGTTCTCTGCAGCTTCCTCCTACCTCCAAAGACATGCCCCTGGGGATAGGCTGATTGGCAACACTAAAATTGGCTCTAATTTGTTCTACGGTAAATTCCTGGCAACCACAGCTATTTTGCCGTAAACTGTGCAGATTTTGTTTTACACTGCACGTCAACGTCAATCTTGATGCAAGTCACCCCACGGGACTTTAGAAAACCTGGTACCGGGTTTTGAGCAAATAAATGAGGTACATTCAAGTGAAACATTTAAAAAATGTTCCTGTATGACATTGAAATTGCATTTGTGTCCAAATCTCTTTTTAAGTTAATTTAAATGATGTCCGTAAGTCATTTACTGTGATGAATCGGATAAAAAAAAGCACTACTTAAAACGTTAGCGCCTTTTGTGGCAAACAGCTCTTTAAAAAGTTGTTTGTGATGTTTTTGTCCTTTATGTTTCATGCAAATAAATTAAAACATGTATTTCTTCCACAAATCTGCCAGGTGCTGGAAGCAGCCTCCACCAGAAATGTTCCAGTGTCAAGCAGCGCATCATCTCCTCCAAGCAGGAGTCGGGGGCGGCAGCAGGAGGTGGCACCACGGCTGGCACGGGAGCCACAGCAGCCCAGAGATCCGAGGAAGCAGACGGCACAGAGGTTCAGAACAGCGACGTGTCGGAGGGCCAGACCGAGCCCAGCCCGGGAGGGCGCAGGAGCAGAGCGGGTGGAGGAGACCGGAGAAACGGCCGAATAACCAAGCCCTCCCTGCTGCCGCAGAGTAGCATGGAGGTGTCCTCCTCTACCTCCGCCAACCAGGTGGAAGTCCCCGACACCACCCAGAGTTCCCCGCTCTCAATCACCAGCGACATGGCCGACAGCCCGGCACTCGCTATCGGCGCCGGCCTGTCACAGAGCACTGCTGTGTTCATGTCCGAGGTCACCACACTGACCGGGGATTCGGTTTACTCAACCGGTCACACCCACCTGCTACCGTCCGCACACGAAAGCGCCGCCACCGGCATCCTATTGGCTGTCGCCCCTGAGAACCAGAGGTTTGCGTCGTTCCCCGGCGGGGTCGGCTTAGGAGAGGGAGCTGAGCTGGTTCTTACCAGCTCGCTAGACTCTGCTGGAGGAGTTAGCCTTCCTGAGACTGCAATGACCTTCGACCCTGACTGCTTTCTTAATAACCCCAAGCAGGGCCAGACCTATGGAGGAGGTGGAGGGAAGGCCGAGGGGTGTAACGGCAACGATGGGGGAATCCACTGTTCATCCAACGGATTTGTCTACAACCCATCCCTTGTCAACAACATCAAGAAGGAAGCGACGCCGCTGGAGCAGCCACTAGCCCCCCAGAGTAGTTATGTGGGCGAGGGGACAGGCCTCAGCCCCAGCACCACCCTGGAGCAAATGGACTTCAGCGCTGTGATGTCGTCACCCTGCGTCCCAGGTCTAACCCAGTCTTCTCACCACCCTTCGCCCAATCTCTTCCTCCAGGCCCCCGTGCACACAAACCAGACCAATGGCACCGAGGAGTCAGACGAGTCCCAGTCCTACATAAATGTGCAGAGAGACACCCCCATGACCAACGGGGATCTGCACCCACACCTCCGCCAAACCAGCCAAGACCCTCAGGCCCTTTGTGGACGTAGCGGAAAAGTGGGCCCTTTCCCCCTGACCGGCCAGGACACGGACGTCGACCAGTCCAGTCAAGTGGTCGGCGGCAAAGCTGCTGAGAACGGAGGACAGTTGATGCTCAAGTCTGGAGCCGCTCATGTCGCCTACGCGGATGCTGAGCACTACCTTCAAGCTACAGATGACAACGGCGGGGTGGAGGATGGGGGAGCGGGAGGAAGCGGGGAGAACGAAATTCTCTGTAACGGCGTGAGCTTGTCAACAGCTGGCGGCTCTGTGGTGGCCAGTCCTCAGTCGGTAGGTGCTGGCGCAAGCATGGAGAGGGCGCTCTACAATTCCTCTCTCCCGCCACAAGGTGGAGGCCTTTCAGCTACGGGAGCGGCCATCAGCCTGGAAGGTTTCGAGGCTTCATTCGGGAGTCAGTTCTCCGATCTCATCAACGATTTCATCTCAGTGGAGGGGTCTGGGGGCGGGGTGGGGGCCGCTGTCGCCGGGGTTTTGATGCCCCAGGAGGGGGCGGTCGGCGAGGAGCAGGGCACGGGGGCAGGCCACCTGCAA
>NC_084731.1:66729145-66924145 GCF_033978785.1 Entelurus aequoreus
TATTTATCTGTGGTGATTTTAACATTGATTTGTTAAACTCAACCAAGCAAAAACATGTTGATGACTTCATTGACACAATGTACAGCTTGTCTCTATATCCAACCATAACCAAACCAAGCAGAATAACAACACCTAGTGCCACAATCATCGACAACATTTTTACGAACATTATGGGAAATCAAGTCACCAGTGGCCTATTTATATGTGATATCACTGACCTTTTACCTGTTTTTACTTTATATGACTGTCATCTCAAGAAAACCAAAGACACTATGGCAAAAATCTCTAAACGAATAACAACTGAGGAAACAATCTGTGCCCTAAACAATAGTTTAGCAGTTCAGGATTGGACTTCAGTTTACAGAGAACCAAATGTGGACAGTGCTTATTGTAATTTTTTTAGACATCTTTACTTCCCTGCATAATAAACATTGCCCTGTTAAATAATATTTTATAAAAGGAAAACATAAAAATAGCCCTTGGATCACTAAAGGGATAATTAATGCCTGTAAAAAGAAAAACAATCTCTACAAACTGTTCATCAAAATAAAAACAAAAGAAGTCGAACAACGATACAAGAAGTACAAAAATAAATTAACTGATATTATAAGAACAAGCAAACGGTTATATTATCAAAAAAATATATATGAAAACAAAAACAATATAAAAGGAACTTGGGATGTTTTGAATAGTCTAATCAAACAAGGTTATTCAAAGTTGACATCCTGATTACTTTATTGATGAAAACGGTGAAGATTATAATATGAGTAATGTAGTGAATAAGTTCAATAGTTTTTTTGTAAATGTTGGTCCTAAATTGGCTGTTGATATCCCAGACAATGGAGTTACAAAATCAACTATTGAACAGAATTCTTCGTCATTCTTCCTCTCAGCTACAAATGAGCAGGAAGTGACAAACATTGTGCGGAAGTGTAAAAGTAAGTGCTCCACTGACTGCTATGATATCAACATGCTATTGGTTCAAAAGGTTATACTGAATGAATATTGTAAAACCCTTAACTTATATATGTAACCTATCATTCCAGACTGGCTGTTTTCCAAGTCAAATGAAAATCGCTAAGGTAACTCCGCTCTTCAAAAGTGACAGCAAACACGCTTTCACCAATTACAGACCAATCTCTCTTTTGCCTCAGTTCTCAAAAATGTTAGAGAAACAATTTAACTCTCGACTTGAATCTTTTCTTGAGAAGCATCGTATAATCAATGACGGTCAGTATGACTTTAGGTCCAAACTAACAACCTCAATGGCGATAACTGAAGCTATTGAAGAAATTACTAATGCACTGGAGCATAAAAGATATGCAGTTGGTATTTTTATTGATCTAAAGAAAGCCTTTGATACCATTAATCATTCAATTCTACTAGATACAATGGAAAGATAGGGAATTAGGGGGCTGGCTGGTGACTGGTTAAAAAGTTATTTAACAGGGAGGGTACAGTTTGTAAAAATGGGTAAATTTTTATCTGATACTCATGGCATTGCTTGTGGTGTCCCCCAAGGGTCCGTGTTGGGGCCAACACTGTTTAATGTGTATATTAATGATATGTTTAATACATCAAAAGTGCTGAAATTTATACTATTTACAGACGACACAAATATATTCTACAGTAGTGATGACTATAATGAGCTCATAAATACAATAAACACAGAACTAAACATAGTAAAAAAAAAATGGATGGACACAAATAAATTATCTTTGAATATAAATAAAACCAAGATAGTGATGTTTGGAAATCGCAACATAATGTCGGAACAGAAAATAAGTATTGATGGTACCCAAATTTAAATCGTAAATGAGAATACATTTTTGGGAGTAATTATTGATAGTAAACTATCATGGAAACCTCATGTCAGACACATTAAAACAAAAATCTCCAAAAGCTTCTCAATTATAAACAAAGCAAAACTAAACCTCAATGAAAATGCACTCCGTACTCTATACTGCACCTTGGTACTCCCATACCTTACATACTGTGTTGAAGTATGGGGGAATACTTACCACAACACAATTCATCCTCTGATCATATTACAGAAAAGAGCAGTGCGGATCATTCACAACGTTGGTTATTTAGAACATACTCATAATCTGTTTATGCAATCAAAGTTGCTCAGATTTGATGACCTTGTTAAATATAATACATTAATAATCTTATATAAAGCATTTAATAAATTATTGCCGCCTAATCTACAACGTTTTTTTATAAGAAGAATGCAGGCTCATAATTTGAGAGGCTTTGAATATTTCTCATTGCCGAGAGCTCAAACCACTCGTAAACGTTTTTGTGTGTCTTTATGCGGAGTAAAACTATGGAACAAACTGGACTTACAACACAAGCAATGCCAAACTATTAATCAATTTAAACTATTATACAAACATGGGGTCTGGTTCAAATATAGAGATGAGGGTCTTTAATTTCACCTGCTGCTATACTCTGTCTCAAAGTGTTAACATGTGCTCAATGTTTCCTTACCATTATTGCTATGTTGTCTATTACCATTATTGCTATGTTGTCTATTACCCATCCTACATTGTTGATACAAATTATTGTTACAGTGTAATAATTATTGTTACCTGTGGTAATGCCACTATGATACAACATCTGTATTATTAATCCTTGAACAAAATAAGAGTGAAACTCATGTGAATAATCACTGAATGGAGAACTGTGGTGGGATTAAATAGGTTATCTTCTTCCCACTCCCTTTCAAGCAAAACTGGACAATCATACATTACATACTACACATTACCTTTTGCACTATATTAATTTATATTATTATGTGTTGTCAACGTTGTACTTTTTTATGTCATTGCCTGAAATAAATAAATAATGAATGAATGAATGAATGTTGTCATTATGGTGGTACTTAATGAATACTTAAGTCTACTACACTACTGTATTTTAATGTTATCATTATGGTGCTACCTAATGAATACTTAAGTCTACTACACTACTGTATTTTAATGTTGTCATTATGGTGGTACTTAATGAGTACATAGGTCTACTACACTACTGTATTTTAATGTTGTCATTATGGTGGTACCTACTGAATACTTAGGTCTACTATAGTACTGTAATTTAATGTTGTCATTATGGTGGTACCTAATGAATACTTAGGTCTACTAAACTACTGTATTTTAATGTTGTCATTATGGTGGTACTTGATGAGTACATAGGTCTACTACACTACTGTATTTTCATGTTGTCATTATGGTGGTACTTAATGAATATGTAGGCCTACTAGGCTACTGTATTTTAATGTTGTCATTATGGTGGTACTTAATGAATATGTAGGCCTACTAGGCTACTGTATTTTAATATTGTCATGGTGTTATTCTGAGGGGTTAGTTATTTAAAAACATTTGATAACAATTGATCTAGAGATGTAAGTGTCCAAAAAAATGTATGACTTATTTATACATTTTGAATTAAATGTTTTAATTTTTTGTTTTTTTTAATGAATGGGGCACTTTTGGAATCCCAAGAATTTTAGCTATTTTTTGTCCATTTGTTTTTGCTTTTTTTTAACTGTCATGCTCAAGAAATAATAATCAATTCAAATCATTGTTATTATGTAATATTGACCTATTTAAGGCTTCATTTACTTCACATTAAATGTTCCACTTAATAATGCATATTTTCAGTTTTTACCATAAAAAAACAGGCTTGTCCTTGACAAAAAGGGGCATAGAACATGTTAAAAATAACTTTATTAACTTTATATCAACAAATAGACCTGAAATTGATCTAGAGATTTAAGCGTTTATTAAAAATAATAAAATATGACTTTTTTCACATATTTATGAACCTTTTGGGGCCCCCGGCACCAAAATTGAGGGGAGCCCGAAAGGTAAAAAATGTGTGTGTATATATATATATATATATATATATATATATATATATATATATATATATATATATATATATATATATCATTGGTTTTGATAGTAACACATATCAAAAAGGCCCCCGCATGGTTTAATTTGTCAGTGGAAAAGTTTGTTGTGACTGTAAAGTTGTGGTGTCACAATATTGTCCAAGTTACACAACAATTACTCACTGAGTGGTGAGGTTCCAAAGTTAAAGGTTCCAAAGTTAAAGGTTCCAGAGTCAGTTATAGCTACTATGTTTTTAGGTCACCTCATAACAAAGTCAACTCTCCACTAATTCCTGCCCTGGTTCTTGTCCTAGCCCACGACACAGGATTGGTCATGCTGCAGGTCGCCATGGGCGGAGAGGTCATCTCTTCTTCTGTGGTGTTTGAGTACAAGGCACGTGACCTTCCTGCCCTCCCATCTTCTCAGCACGACTGGCTGTCTCTGGACGGTGAGATCTTCCACACACTGAAGGTCCTCCACAAAGCGCTTGTAATTGAGATTGTGTGGCATTAGGAGTAATAATTTTACTTTTTTGATGGGAAACCATTGACTATATCTCACACGCGAGTTCTTATTTTGAAGGGACAATGCTACAGAAATAAAACACTTGCATGCACATTGACTATATCTCACACGCAAGTTCTTATTTTGAAGGGACAATGCTACAGAAACCAAACACTTGCATGCACATTGACTATATCTCACACGCGGGTTCTTATTTTGAAGGGACAATGCTACAGAAATAAAACACTTGCATGCACATTGACTATATGTCACACACAAGTTCTTATTTTGAAGGGACACTGTAACATAAACCAAACACTTGCATGCACATTGACTATATCTCACACACAGGTTCATATTTAGAAGGGACAATACTACAGAAATAAAACACTTGCATGCACATTGACTATATCTCACACGCGAGTTCTTATTTTGAAGGGACAATGCTACAGAAACCAAACACTTGCATGCACATTGACTATATCTCACACGTGGGTTCTTATTTTGAAGGGACAATGCTACAGAAATAAAACACTTGCATGCACATTGACTATATGTCACACACAAGTTCTTATTTTGAAGGGACACTGTAACATAAACCAAACACTTGCATGCACATTGACTATATCTCACACACAGGTTCATATTTAGAAGGGACAATACTACAGAAATAAAACACTTGCATGCACATTGACTATATCTCACACGCGAGTTCTTATTTTGAAGGGACAATGCTACAGAAACCAAACACTTTCATGCACATTGACTATATGTCACACGCGAGTTCTTATTTTGAAGGGACAATGCTACAGAAATCAAACACTTGCATGCACATTGACTATATGTCACACACAAGTTCTTATTTTGAAGAGACATTGCTACAGAAACCAAACACTTGCATGCACATTGACTAAAGACTATAAAAATGGGACCCATTACCTCCCTGCTTGGCACTCAGCATCAAGGGTTGGAATTGGGGGTTAAATCACCAAAAAGTATTCCTGGGCGCGGCCACCGCTGCTGCTCACTGCTCCCCTCCCCTCCCAGGGGGTGATCAAGGGTGATGGGTCAAATGCAGATAATAATTTCGCCACACCTCGTGTGTGTGTGACAATCATTGGTACTTTAACTTATATGTCACACACATGAGTTCTTATATTGAAGGGACAATGCTACAGAAATAAAACTTGGATTGGGCTGAGAGTAGTCAGTTGACAAGAGTATAGATTCACTGGTATTAGCATGGTTGTGTAAACAACTGGCAACAACACAAGTGAGCACTCGGCTCCAAAGTGGGTTCAAAGAGGGTGAGATTATTATCCAGCACTGCCTTAATATTTCATTTAGCTACATTGGAACCGCCTTTTACCACCTTAACTCATTCTTTAACGTGCTTCCTAAACCGAGAAGTTTGTATAGCAAAGCAGAAAAGGCTTGTATAGCGAAGCAGAGTTCCTCATACGAATCAATGGAAACACGCTACAAGTGGTGGAAAAGTGTATCACAAGTGAAATACATATTTCTGTGGTGGCCCTCTAGGGGGCGCTCGCGGCCCAACAATGGCCATGTGGTTAAGAAACACGGCCCTGGACTATAGCGATAAAGAGCAATTCGCATTCGCACCCATGGAACATCTCTGGAAAATAGAATTTGTGGATAAAAGCCACAGACGCACAAGGAGGAACCCTCCATTTCCTGACAGTTACAATATGTCCTAAATATACAAACCCCAACACCAGTGAAGTTGTCACATTGTGTAAATGGTAAATAAAAAAGAGAATACAATGATTTGCAAATTCTTTTCAAATTATATTCAATTGAATAGACTACAAAGACAAGTTACTTCATGTTCACACTGAGAAACTTTGTTATTTTTTGCAAATATTAGCTCATTTGGAATTTGATGCCTGCAACATGTTTCAAAAAAGCTGGCACAAGTGGCAAAAAAGACTGAAAATGTTGAGGAATACTCATCAAAGACTTATTTGGAACATCCCAAGATGAACATGCTATTTGGGAACAGGTGGGTGCCATGATTGGGTATAAAAGCAGCTTCCATGAAATGCTCAGTCGTTCACAAACAAGGACGTGGCGAGGGCACAACTTTGTCAACAAATGCCTGAGCAAATTGTTTAAGAACAACATTTCTCAACCAGCTATTGCAAGGAATTTGGGGATTTCACCATCTACGCGCCGTAATATCATCAAAAGGTTCAGAGAATCTGGAGAAATCACTGCACATAAGCCATGATATTACGGACCTTGGATCCCTCGGGCGGTACTGCATCAAAAAGCCACATCAGTATGTAAAGGATATCACCACATGGGCTCAGGAACAAGTTAAAACTCTACTATGCAAAGCCAAAGCCATTTATCAACAACACCCAGACACGCTTTGCTGGGTTTGAGCTCATCTAAGATGGACTGATGCAAAGTGGAAAAGTGTTCTGTTGTCTGACGAGTCCACATTTCAAATAGTTTTTAGTAACTGTGGACGTTGTGTCCTCTGGACCAAAGAGGAATAGAATAATTTGAGGTGCACAGTGTAAAAGTCAGCATCTGTGATGGTATGGGGGTGTATTAGTGGCCAAGGCATAGGTAACTTACACATCTGTGAAGACACCATTAAAGCTGAAGGGTACATACAGCTTTTGGAGCAACATATGTTGCCATCCAAGCAACGTTATCATGGACGCCCCTGCTTATTTCAGCAAGACAATGCCAAGCCACGTGTTACAACAGCGTGGCTTCATAGTAAAAGAGTGCGGGTACTAGACTGGCCTGCCTGTAGTCCAGACCTGTCTCCCATTGAACATGTGTGAAGGCTAAAATATCAGAAGGGAGACTGTTGAACAACTTAAGCTGTACATCAAGCAAGAATGGGAAATAATTCCACTTCAAAAATGTGTCTCCTCAATTCCCAAACCTTTACTGAGTGTTGTTAAAAGGAAAAGCCATGTAACACAGTGGTAAAAATGCCTTTTTTGTAATGTGTTGCTGCCATTAAATTCTAAGTTCATGATTGTTTGCAAAAAATAACAAAGTTTCTCAGTGTGAACATTAAATATGTGTGAAAGGTTGTTTTGGATTTGGTCGTATGTTAAAATGCTGTGCTGTGTACATACTTACTTAGACTTAGTTCCTCCCATTCCTGTTGGGACATTCATTAACCTGAATCACTCATGTTGTCCACAAGATGGCGGCAGATGTGCAGCAACTGTCCTGTCAGAAATACAACATGACGTTGAAGGTCTGATTCAGAATTAAACTTGTGACGTCTCACCAGACAAACTGAATACACCAGAGTGCATCACCTGACCCACGCGCCGTACTTTGGACACTAGAGTTGTTATTAGCAGCCAGAGAAAAGGTATATTTTTGATTGTAAACAGAGGGGGCGTGGCTACAGGACAGAGTTGCCAAATAGGAAACGTCTTCTGAGTTCTTTGCATGCATGTTAATAACAATGTTAGTCAATGATCTAGTCAAAAAAACAAAAAGTGTGTGCTACATTAAGTGTCAAAAGAGCTTAGTAGAATCAATCTAAAGGTATAATAAAATGTAGAAATGCACCCAATTGCAGGAAATGTCGTTTTACTCTTTTTTTTTTCAACAATTTTCCTCTTTTTTTTCTCAATTTTCCTCAGTTTTTTCTCAATTTCCTCTTTTTTCTCAATTTTCTTCTTTCTGTCAGGCTTGTCACTGACAGTTTGTTTATGTTTTAGTTTTTCCTCTGTGTTTGTTTTGTTTCTTGTCAGTGCTCTTATTTTTGTTCAGTTTCCTGCTTGTCTACCTGTTTCCCCTCAGCTGCGGCTGACTGGCACCTGGCCACACCTGGTGTCAATCAGCCGGCTGCTATTTAGACTTGCCTTGCCCTCCAGCCAGGGCTGGAGTATTGTTAGCTGTATGCTGTGGACTGTTTGCTGTATTCTGTATGCTGATAGCTGTTTGCAGCTTGCTGTCTTGTAGTTTCTCGTTTGCTGGTTCCTGTTCCCTGTTTCCAGTTTGCCTGTTCCTGGTTCCTGGTTTGTGTTTTTCCTGAATTTTGGACATTACATCATGTTTTCCTGCACCAAGCCTGCCATCTCTGCATCTTGGGGTTCGTCATCACCTTTATCTGACAGAATACTCTAGCCAAATACGAACCCCGCAGAGATTTCTATGGCGGAGAGGCTTGACAGGATTCTGGCGCTGTTGGCCGAATCGAGAACTTTGGCCGCGTTTCAAGCTCCCACCCACCCATCCCTGTTGTCTGTGGGCCTATGTTGGGACGTCTTGGATCCGTCCCTTGAGGGGGGGGCTATGAGTAGCTGTGGAGCTGGGAAGGCACCGCTACTTTTAACCCGGCTGTGGACGCCGCCATCTACCCCGGGGGGCCTGTGGACGCCAACGTCAACATCGGTGGGCCCGCCCAGGCCGACAGATGAGCTGCCTGCTCCTGTGGCTCCGCCCAAGCCAGCAGACAAGCCGCCTGCTTCGCTGGCTCGCCCACGTATGCAGACGAGCCGCCTAGTCCTTTGGCTCCGCCCACGCCGGCAGACGAGCCGCCTGCGTCTCTGGCTCCGCCCATGCCGGCAGACGACCCACCTGCGTCTCTGGCTCCGCCCATGCCGACGACATCGTCTTCCTCGTCTCTGGCTCTCTGACGTGGTTAACGACTACAACACACATGTCCCGGAGTGACGCGTGCCTGGTTTCATTGTTGGTGTGGTCGCTAAGGACTACAACACACATGTTCCGGAGTGACGCGTACCTGGTTTCATTGTTGGTGTGGTCGCTAAGGACTACATCACACACATGTCCCGGAGTGACGCGTGCCTGGTTTCATTGTTGGTGTGGTTGCTAACCACTAGGACACACACATGTCCCAGAGTGACGTGTGCCTGGTTTCATTGTTGGTGTGTTGGCTGACAACTACAACCCACACAAGTGCCGGAGTGACGCATGTCTGCTTTCATTGTTGGTGTGGTCGCTAACCACTACAACACACACAAGTCCCGGAGTGACGCGTGCCTGGTTTCATTGTTGGTGAGGTCACTAACGACTACGACACACACATGTGCCGGAGTGACGCGTGCCTGGTTTTATTGTTAGTGTGGTGGCTAAGGACTACAACACACACATGTGCCGGAGTGACGCATGCTTGGTTTCATTGTTGGTGTGGTGGCTAATGACTACAACACACACATGTCCCAGAGTGACGTGTGCCTGGTTTCATTGTTGGTGTGTTGGCTGACAACTACAACCCACACAAGTGCCGGAGTGACGCATGTCTGCTTTCATTGTTGTTGTGGTCGCTAACCCCTACAACACACACAAGCCCCGGAGTGACGCGTGCCTGGTTTCATTGTTGGTCTGGTCACTAACGACTACGACACACACATGTGCCGGAGTGACGCGTGCCTGGTTTTATTGTTAGTGTGGTGGCTAAGGACTACAACACACACATGTGCCGGAGTGACGCGTGCCTGGTTTCATTGTTGGTGTGGTGGCTAAGGACTACAACACACACATGTGCCGGAGTGATGCGTGCCTGGTTTCATTGTTGGTGTGGTGGCCAAGGACTACAACACACACATGTGCCGGAGTGACGCGTGCCTGGTTTTATTGTTAGTGTGGTGGCTAAGGACTACAACACACACATGTGCCGGAGTGACGTGTGCCTGGTTTCATTGTTGGTGTGGTGGCTAAGGACTACAACACACACATGTGCCGGAGTGACACGTGCCTGGTTTCATTGTTAGTGTGGTGGCTGAGGACTACAACACACACATGTGCCTGAGTGACGCGTGCCTGGTTTCATTGTTGGTGTGGTGGCTAAGGACTACAACACACACATGTGCCGGAGTGACGCGTGCCTGGTTTCATTGTTGGTGTGGTGGCCAAGGACTACAACACACACATGTGCCGGAGTGACGCGTGCCTGGTTTCATTGTTGGTGTGGTGGCCAAGGACTACAACACACACATGTGCCGGAGTGACGCGTGCCTGGTTTCATTGTTGTTGTGGTGGCCAAGGACTACAACACACACATGTGCCGGAGTGACGCGTGCCTAGTTTCATTGTTGTTGTGGTGGCCAAGGACTACAACACACACATGTGCCGGAGTGACGCGTGCCTGGTTTCATTGTTGGTGTGGTGGCTAAGGACTACAACACACACATGTGCCGGAGTGACGCGTGCCTGGTTTCATTGTTGGTGTGGTGGCTAAGGACTACAACACACACATGTGCCGGAGTGACGCATGCCTGGTTTCATTGTTGGTGTGGTGGCTAAGGACTACAACACACAGATGTGCCGGAGTGACGCGTGCCTGGTTTCATTGTTGGTGTGGTGGCCAAGGACTACAACACACACATGTGCCGGAGTGACGCGTGCCTGGTTTCATTGTTGGTGTGGTGGCCAAGGACTACAACACACACATGTGCCGGAGTGACGCGTGCCTGGTTTCATTGTTGGTGTGGTGGCTAAGGAATACAACACACACATGTGCCGGAGTGACGCGTGCCTGGTTTCATTGTTGGTGTGATGGCTAAGGACTACAACACACACATGTGCCGGAGTGACGCATGTCTGGTTTTATTGTTAGTGTGGTGGCTAAGGACTACAACACACACATGTCCCGGAGTGACGCGTGCCTGGTTTCATTGTTGGTGTGGTCGCTAAGGACTACAACACACATGTTCCGGAGTGACGCGTACCTGGTTTCATTGTTGGTGTGGTCGCTAAGGACTACATCACACACATGTCCCGGAGTGACGCGTGCCTGGTTTCATTGTTGGTGTGGTTGCTAACCACTAGGACACACACATGTCCCAGAGTGACGTGTGCCTGGTTTCATTGTTGGTGTGTTGGCTGACAACTACAACCCACACAAGTGCCGGAGTGACGCATGTCTGCTTTCATTGTTGGTGTGGTCGCTAACCACTACAACACACACAAGTCCCGGAGTGACGCGTGCCTGGTTTCATTGTTGGTGTGGTCACTAACGACTACGACACACACATGTGCCGGAGTGACGCGTGCCTGGTTTTATTGTTAGTGTGGTGGCTAAGGACTACAACACACACATGTGCCGGAGTGACGCATGCTTGGTTTCATTGTTGGTGTGGTGGCTAAGGACTACAACACACACATGTCCCAGAGTGACGCGTGCCTGGTTTCATTGTTGGTGTGTTGGCTGACAACTACAACCCACACAAGTGCCGGAGTGACGCATGTCTGCTTTCATTGTTGTTGTGGTCGCTAACCACTACAACACACACAAGTCCCGGAGTGACGCGTGCCTGGTTTCATTGTTGGTCTGGTCACTAACGACTACGACACACACATGTGCCGGAGTGACGCGTGCCTGGTTTTATTGTTAGTGTGGTGGCTAAGGACTACAACACACACATGTGCCGGAGTGACGTGTGCCTGGTTTCATTGTTGGTGTGGTGGCTAAGGACTACAACACACACATGTGCCGGAGTGACGCGTGCCTGGTTTCATTGTTGGTGTGGTGGCCAAGGACTACAACACACACATGTGCCGGAGTGACGCGTGCCTGGTTTTATTGTTAGTGTGGTGGCTAAGGACTACAACACACACATGTGCCGGAGTGACGTGTGCCTGGTTTCATTGTTGGTGTGGTGGCTAAGGACTACAACACACACATGTGCCGGAGTGACACGTGCCTGGTTTCATTGTTAGTGTGGTGGCTGAGGACTACAACACACACATGTGCCTGAGTGACGCGTGCCTGGTTTCATTGTTGGTGTGGTGGCTAAAGACTACAACACACACATGTGCCGGAGTGACGCGTGCCTGGTTTCATTGTTGGTGTGGTGGCCGAGGACTACAACACACACATGTGCCGGAGTGACGCGTGCCTGGTTTCATTGTTGGTGTGGTGGCCAAGGACTACAACACACACATGTGCCGGAGTGACGCGTGCCTGGTTTCATTGTTGTTGTGGTGGCCAAGGACTACAACACACACATGTGCCGGAGTGACGCGTGCCTGGTTTCATTGTTGTTGTGGTGGCCAAGGACTACAACACACACATGTGCCGGAGTGACGCGTGCCTGGTTTCATTGTTGGTGTGGTGGCTAAGGACTACAACACACACATGTGCCGGAGTGACGCGTGCCTGGTTTCATTGTTGGTGTGGTGGCTAAGGACTACAACACACACATGTGCCGGAGTGACGCATGCCTGGTTTCATTGTTGGTGTGGTGGCTAAGGACTACAACACACAGATGTGCCGGAGTGACGCGTGCCTGGTTTCATTGTTGGTGTGGTGGCCAAGGACTACAACACACACATGTGCCGGAGTGACGCGTGCCTGGTTTCATTGTTGGTGTGGTGGCCAAGGACTACAACACACACATGTGCCGGAGTGACGGGTGCCTGGTTTCATTGTTGGTGTGGTGGCTAAGGAATACAACACACACATGTGCCGGAGTGACGCGTGCCTGGTTTCATTGTTGGTGTGATGGCTAAGGACTACAACACACACATGTGCCGGAGTGACGCATGTCTGGTTTTATTGTTAGTGTGGTGGCTAAGGACTACAACACACACATGTGCCGGAGTGACGCGTGCCTGGTTTCATTGTTGGTGTGGTGGCTAAGGACTACAACACACACATGTGACGCGTGCCTGGTTTCATTGTTGGTGTGGTGGCTAAGGACTACAACACACACATGTGCCGGAGTGACGCGTGCCTGGTTTCATTGTTGGTGTGGTGGCCAAGGACTACAACACACACATGTGCCGGAGTGACGCGTGCCTGGTTTCATTGTTGGTGTGGTGGTCTAGGACTACAACACACACATGTGCCGGAGTGACGCGTGCCTGGTTTCATTGTTGGTGTGGTGGCCTAGGACTACAACACACACATGTGCCGGAGTGACGCGTGCCTGGTTTAATTGTTGGTGTGGTGGCCAAGGACTAAAACACACACATGTGCCGGAGTGACGCGTGCCTGGGTTCATTGTTGGTGTGGTGGCCAAGGACTACAACACACACATGTGACGCGTGCCTGGTTTCATTGTTGGTGTGGTGGCTAAGGACTACAACACACACACATGTGCCGGAGTGACGCATGTCTGGTTTTATTGTTAGTGTGGTGGCTAAGGACTACAACACACACATGTGCCGGAGTGACGCGTGCCTGGTTTCATTGTTGGTGTGGTGGCTAAGGACTACAACACACACATGTGACGCGTGCCTGGTTTCATTGTTGGTGTGGTGGCTAAGGACTACAACACACACATGTGCCGGAGTGACGCATGTCTGGTTTTATTGTTAGTGTGGTGGCTAAGGACTACAACACACACATGTGCCGGAGTGACGCGTGCCTGGTTTCATTGTTGGTGTGGTGGCTAAGGACTACAACACACACATGTGACGCGTGCCTGGTTTCATTGTTGGTGTGGTGGCTAAGGACTACAACACACACATGTGCCGGAGTGACGCGTGCCTGGTTTCATTGTTGGTGTGGTGGCCAAGGACTACAACACACACATGTGCCGGAGTGACGCGTGCCTGGTTTCATTGTTGGTGTGGTGGTCTAGGACTACAACACACACATGTGCCGGAGTGACGCGTGCCTGGTTTCATTGTTGGTGTGGTGGCCTAGGACTACAACACACACATGTGCCGGAGTGACGCGTGCCTGGTTTAATTGTTGGTGTGGTGGCCAAGGACTAAAACACACACATGTGCCGGAGTGACGCGTGCCTGGGTTCATTGTTGGTGTGGTGGCCAAGGACTACAACACACACATGTGCCAGAGTGACGCGTGCCTGGTTTCATTGTTGGTGTGGTGGCCTAGGACTACAACACACACATGTGCCGGAGTGACGTGTGCCTGGTTTCATTGTTGGTGTGGTGGCCAAGGACTACAACACACACATGTGCCGGAGTGACGCGTGCCTGGTTTCATTGTTGGTGTGGTGGCCAAGGACTACAACACACACATGTGCCGGAGTGACGCGTGCCTGGTTTCAGTGTTGGTGTGGTGGCCAAGGACTACAACACACACATGTGCCGGAGTGACGCGTGCCTGGTTTCATTGTTGGTGCGGTGGCTAAGGACTACAACACACACATGTTACGCGTGCCTGGTTTCATTGTTGGTGTGGTGGCTAAGGACTACAACACACACATGTGCCGGAGTGACGCGTGCCTGGTTTCATTGTTGGTGTGGTGGCCAAGGACTACAACACACACATGTGCCGGAGTGACGCGTGCCTGGTTTCATTGTTGGTGTGGTGGTCTAGGACTACAACACACACATGTGCCGGAGTGACGCGTGCCTGGTTTCATTGTTGGTGTGGTGGCCTAGGACTACAACACACACATGTGCCGGAGTGACGCGTGCCTGGTTTCATTGTTGGTGTGGTGGCCAAGGACTAAAACACACACATGTGCCGGAGTGACGCGTGCCTCGTTTCATTGTTGGTGTGGTGGCCAAGGACTACAACACACACATGTGCCAGAGTGACGCGTGCCTGGTTTCATTGTTGGTGTGGTGGCCTAGGACTACAACACACACATGTGCCGGAGTGACGCGTGCCTGGTTTCATTGTTGGTGTGGTGGCCAAGGACTACAACACACACATGTGCCGGAGTGACGCGTGCCTGGTTTCATTGTTGGTGTGGTGGCCAAGGACTACAACACACACATGTGCCGGAGTGACGCGTGCCTGGTTTCATTGTTGGTGTGGTGGCCAAGGACTACAACACACACATGTGCCGGAGTGACGCGTGCCTGGTTTCATTGTTGGTGTGGTGGCCTAGGACTACAACACACACATGTGCCGGAGTGACGCGTGCCTGGTTTCAGTGTTGGTGTGGTGGCCAAGGACTACAACACACACATGTGCCGGAGTGACGCGTGCCTGGTTTCAGTGTTGGTGTGGTGGCCAAGGACTACAACACACACATGTGCCGGAGTGACGCGTGCCTGGTTTCATTGTTGGTGTGGTGGCCAAGGACTACAACACACACATGTGCCGGAGTGACGCGTGCCTGGTTTCATTGTTGGTGTGGTGGCCTAGGACTACAACACACACATGTGCCGGAGTGACGCGTGCCTGGTTTCAGTGTTGGTGTGGTGGCCAAGGACTACAACACACACATGTGCCGGAGTGACGCGTGCCTGGTTTCAGTGTTGGTGTGGTGGCCAAGGACTACAACACACACATGTGCCGGAGTGACGCGTGCCTGGTTTCATTGTTGGTGTGGTGGCCAAGGACTACAACACACACATGTGCCGGAGTGACGCGTGCCTGGTTTCATTGTTGGTGTGGTGGCCTAGGACTACAACACACACATGTGCCGGAGTGACGCGTGCCTGGTTTCAGTGTTGGTGTGGTGGCCAAGGACTACAACACACACATGTGCCGGAGTGACGCGTGCCTGGTTTCATTGTTGGTGTGGTGGCCAAGGACTACAACACACACATGTGCCGGAGTGACGCGTGCCTGGTTTCAGTGTTGGTGTGGTGGCCAAGGACTACAACACACACATGTGCCGGAGTGACGCGTGCCTGGTTTCAGTGTTGGTGTGGTGGCCAAGGACTACAACACACACATGTGCCGGAGTGACGCGTGCCTGGTTTCATTGTTGGTGTGGTGGCCAAGGACTACAACACACACATGTGCCGGAGTGACGCGTGCCTGGTTTCATTGTTGGTGTGGTGGCCTAGGACTACAACACACACATGTGCCGGAGTGACGCGTGCCTGGTTTCAGTGTTGGTGTGGTGGCCAAGGACTACAACACACACATGTGCCGGAGTGACGCGTGCCTGGTTTCATTGTTGGTGTGGTGGCCAAGGACTACAACACACACATGTGCCGGAGTGACGCGTGCCTGGTTTCAGTGTTGGTGTGGTGGCCAAGGACTACAACACACACATGTGCCGGAGTGACGCGTGCCTGGTTTCAGTGTTGGTGTGGTGGCCAAGGACTACAACACACACATGTGCCGGAGTGACGCGTGCCTGGTTTCATTGTTGGTGTGGTGGCCAAGGACTACAACACACACATGTGCCGGAGTGACGCGTGCCTGGTTTCATTGTTGGTGTGGTGGCCTAGGACTACAACACACACATGTGCCGGAGTGACGCGTGCCTGGTTTCAGTGTTGGTGTGGTGGCCAAGGACTACAACACACACATGTGCCGGAGTGACGCGTGCCTGGTTTCAGTGTTGGTGTGGTGGCCAAGGACTACAACACACACATGTGCCGGAGTGACGCGTGCCTGGTTTCAGTGTTGGTGTGGTGGCCTAGGACTACAACACACACATGTGCCGGAGTGACGCGTGCCTGGTTTCAGTGTTGGTGTGGTGGCCAAGGACTACAACACACACATGTGCCGGAGTGACGCGTGCCTGGTTTCAGTGTTGGTGTGGTGGCCTAGGACTACAACACACACATGTGCCGGAGTGACGCGTGCCTGGTTTCAGTGTTGGTGTGGTGGCCAAGGACTACAACACACACATGTGCCGGAGTGACGCGTGCCTGGTTTCATTGTTGGTGTGGTGGCCAAGGACTACAACACACACATGTGCCGGAGTGACGCGTGCCTGGTTTCAGTGTTGGTGTGGTGGCCAAGGACTACAACACACACATGTGCCGGAGTGACGCGTGCCTGGTTTCATTGTTGGTGTGGTGGCTAAGGACTACAACACACACATGTTACGCGTGCCTGGTTTCATTGTTGGTGTGGTGGCTAAGGACTACAACACACACATGTGCCGGAGTGACGCGTGCCTGGTTTCATTGTTGGTGTGGTGGCCAAGGACTACAACACACACATGTGCCGGAGTGACGCGTGCCTGGTTTCATTGTTGGTGTGGTGGTCTAGGACTACAACACACACATGTGCCGGAGTGACGCGTGCCTGGTTTCATTGTTGGTGTGGTGGCCTAGGACTACAACACACACATGTGCCGGAGTGACGCGTGCCTGGTTTCATTGTTGGTGTGGTGGCCAAGGACTAAAACACACACATGTGCCGGAGTGACGCGTGCCTCGTTTCATTGTTGGTGTGGTGGCCAAGGACTACAACACACACATGTGCCAGAGTGACGCGTGCCTGGTTTCATTGTTGGTGTGGTGGCCTAGGACTACAACACACACATGTGCCGGAGTGACGCGTGCCTGGTTTCATTGTTGGTGTGGTGGCCAAGGACTACAACACACACATGTGCCGGAGTGACGCGTGCCTGGTTTCATTGTTGGTGTGGTGGCCAAGGACTACAACACACACATGTGCCGGAGTGACGCGTGCCTGGTTTCATTGTTGGTGTGGTGGCCAAGGACTACAACACACACATGTGCCGGAGTGACGCGTGCCTGGTTTCATTGTTGGTGTGGTGGCCTAGGACTACAACACACACATGTGCCGGAGTGACGCGTGCCTGGTTTCAGTGTTGGTGTGGTGGCCAAGGACTACAACACACACATGTGCCGGAGTGACGCGTGCCTGGTTTCAGTGTTGGTGTGGTGGCCAAGGACTACAACACACACATGTGCCGGAGTGACGCGTGCCTGGTTTCATTGTTGGTGTGGTGGCCAAGGACTACAACACACACATGTGCCGGAGTGACGCGTGCCTGGTTTCATTGTTGGTGTGGTGGCCTAGGACTACAACACACACATGTGCCGGAGTGACGCGTGCCTGGTTTCAGTGTTGGTGTGGTGGCCAAGGACTACAACACACACATGTGCCGGAGTGACGCGTGCCTGGTTTCAGTGTTGGTGTGGTGGCCAAGGACTACAACACACACATGTGCCGGAGTGACGCGTGCCTGGTTTCATTGTTGGTGTGGTGGCCAAGGACTACAACACACACATGTGCCGGAGTGACGCGTGCCTGGTTTCATTGTTGGTGTGGTGGCCTAGGACTACAACACACACATGTGCCGGAGTGACGCGTGCCTGGTTTCAGTGTTGGTGTGGTGGCCAAGGACTACAACACACACATGTGCCGGAGTGACGCGTGCCTGGTTTCATTGTTGGTGTGGTGGCCAAGGACTACAACACACACATGTGCCGGAGTGACGCGTGCCTGGTTTCAGTGTTGGTGTGGTGGCCAAGGACTACAACACACACATGTGCCGGAGTGACGCGTGCCTGGTTTCAGTGTTGGTGTGGTGGCCAAGGACTACAACACACACATGTGCCGGAGTGACGCGTGCCTGGTTTCATTGTTGGTGTGGTGGCCAAGGACTACAACACACACATGTGCCGGAGTGACGCGTGCCTGGTTTCATTGTTGGTGTGGTGGCCTAGGACTACAACACACACATGTGCCGGAGTGACGCGTGCCTGGTTTCAGTGTTGGTGTGGTGGCCAAGGACTACAACACACACATGTGCCGGAGTGACGCGTGCCTGGTTTCATTGTTGGTGTGGTGGCCAAGGACTACAACACACACATGTGCCGGAGTGACGCGTGCCTGGTTTCAGTGTTGGTGTGGTGGCCAAGGACTACAACACACACATGTGCCGGAGTGACGCGTGCCTGGTTTCAGTGTTGGTGTGGTGGCCAAGGACTACAACACACACATGTGCCGGAGTGACGCGTGCCTGGTTTCATTGTTGGTGTGGTGGCCAAGGACTACAACACACACATGTGCCGGAGTGACGCGTGCCTGGTTTCATTGTTGGTGTGGTGGCCTAGGACTACAACACACACATGTGCCGGAGTGACGCGTGCCTGGTTTCAGTGTTGGTGTGGTGGCCAAGGACTACAACACACACATGTGCCGGAGTGACGCGTGCCTGGTTTCAGTGTTGGTGTGGTGGCCAAGGACTACAACACACACATGTGCCGGAGTGACGCGTGCCTGGTTTCAGTGTTGGTGTGGTGGCCTAGGACTACAACACACACATGTGCCGGAGTGACGCGTGCCTGGTTTCAGTGTTGGTGTGGTGGCCAAGGACTACAACACACACATGTGCCGGAGTGACGCGTGCCTGGTTTCAGTGTTGGTGTGGTGGCCAAGGACTACAACACACACATGTGCCGGAGTGACGCGTGCCTGGTTTCAGTGTTGGTGTGGTGGCCAAGGACTACAACACACACATGTGCCGGAGTGACGCGTGCCTGGTTTCAGTGTTGGTGTGGTGGCCTAGGACTACAACACACACATGTGCCGGAGTGACGCGTGCCTGGTTTCAGTGTTGGTGTGGTGGCCAAGGACTACAACACACACATGTGCCGGAGTGACGCGTGCCTGGTTTCAGTGTTGGTGTGGTGGCCTAGGACTACAACACACACATGTGCCGGAGTGACGCGTGCCTGGTTTCAGTGTTGGTGTGGTGGCCAAGGACTACAACACACACATGTGCCGGAGTGACGCGTGCCTGGTTTCAGTGTTGGTGTGGTGGCCTAGGACTACAACACACACATGTGCCGGAGTGACGCGTGCCTGGTTTCAGTGTTGGTGTGGTGGCCAAGGACTACAACACACACATGTGCCGGAGTGACGCGTGCCTGGTTTCAGTGTGTGTCTTGCGCAGTGCGGCAATGCGGCGGCAGGCAGGGTGACGGCGTGTGCGTGTGCGTGTGTGTGTGTGTGTGTGTGTGTGTGTGTGTGTGTGTGTGTGTGTGTGTGTGTGTGTGTGTGTGTGTGTGTGTGTGTGTGTGTGTGTGTGTGTGTGTGTGTGTGTGTGTGTGTGTGTGTGTGTGTGTGTGTGTGTGTGTGTGTGTGTGTGTGTGTGCGTGCAGGAGTGAAGACAGGAAATACCATGCATGCGCTTTGGACACAGAAGTTTACGCACGCGCCAAATGTCTACGTGTGACGTAAAAGAGCGTGTTTTTTTGTTATTTTAATAACTCTGCCTTGTCACGTGTCTGCTCCGGTTAAGTAAAGGTGCAAGGTAAAAGAGTGTTGAGATAGTCACGTGTTCAATCTTCTTAAAGCGCCGATGACCAAACACCTCTCTCTCTCTCTCTCTCTCTCTCTCTCTCTCTCTCTCTCTCTCTCTCTCTCTCTCTCTCTCTCTCTCTCTCTCTCTCTCTCTCTCTCTCTCTCTCTCTCTCTCTCTCTCTCTCTGGGTGTTGCTAGTAGCAAGGTGTGTGTTGCGCGCGTCAAACTCGCGCGGTTGAGCGGACGCGGGAACAAAGAGACGGACACGTGCTGTTTGGGTTGGTAGATGACGTCATGTGTTGTGTTTGCATGTGTTAGTTCCAACATGCTCGCCTTCCTTTTCTTGCATGTGTGTTGTTGTGACGTGACAGCAGACAGGTGAAGTTGTGCAGGTAGACACCTTGTTTGAACTCACGCGACAGCCTGCACAACAATAACAACAATGTGTATCATCCACTGCACCCTTAGGACTTCTCCTTCTGTACTTGGTGTACATTACGTGCAATGTTCTTTACTTGGTGTACATTACATGCAATGTTCTTCACCACATTACCTGCAATGTTTTTCACTTGGTGTACATTATGTGCAATGTTCTTCACTTGCTGTACATTACGTGCAATGTTCTTTACTTGCTGTACATTACATGCAATGTTCTTTACTTGCTGTACATTATGTGCAATGTTCTTTACTTGCTGTACATTACATGCAATGTTCTTTACTTGCTGTACATTACGTGCAATGTTCTTCACTTGGTGTACATTTAGTGCAATGTTCTGTACGTGGAGTACATTACGTGCAATGCTCTTTACTTGGTGTACATTACGTGCAATGTTCTTCACTTGGTGTACATTACATGTAATAGTCTTCACTTGGTGTACATTACGTGCAATGTTATTCACTTGGTGTACATTATGTGCAATGTTCTTCACTTGGTGTACATTACGTGCATTGTTCTGTACTTGCTGTACATTATGCGCAATGTTCTGTACTAGAGTACATTACGTGCAATGTTCTTTACTTGGTGTACATTACGTGCAATGTTTTTTACTTGGTGTACAATACGTGCAATGTTCTTGACTTGGTGTACATTACGTGCAATGTTCTTCACTTGGTGTACATTACGTGCAATGCTCTTTACTTGGTGTAAATTACGTGTAATGTTCTTTACTTGTGTACATTATGTGCAATGCTCTTTACTTGGTGTACATTATGTGAAATGTTCTTTACTTGGTGTACAATACGTGCAATGTTCTTGACTTGGTGTACATTACGTGCAATGTTCTTGACTTGGTGTAAATTACGTGCAATGCTCTTTACTTGGTGTAAATTATGTGTAATGTTCTTTACTTCGTGTACATTATGTGCAATGCTCTTTACTTGGTGTACATTACGTGCAATATTCTTGACTTGGTGTAAATTACATGCAATGTTCTGTACTTGGTGTACATTACGTGCAATGTTCTTTACTTGGTGTACATTACCTGCAATGTTCTTTACTTGGTCTACATTATGTGCAATGTTCTTTACTTGGTGTACATTACGTGCAATGTTCTTGACTTGGTGTAAATTACGTGCAATGTTCTGTACTTGGTGTACATTACGTGCAATGTTGTTTACTTGGTGTACATTATGTGCAATGTTGTTTACTTGGTGTACATTACGTGCAATGTTGTTTACTTGGTGTACATTACGTGCAATGTTCTTTACTTGGTGTACATTACGAGCAATGCTCTTTACTTGGTGTAAATTACGTGCAATGTTCTTTACTTGGTGTACATTACGTGCAATGCTCTTTACTTGGTGTAAATTACGTGCAATGTTCTTTACTTGGTGTACATTACGTGCAATGCTCTTTACTTGATGTACTTTACGTGCAATGTTCTTTACTTGGTGTACATTACGGGCAATGTTCTTTACTTGGTGTACATTATGTGCAATGTTCTTTACTGGAGTACATTACGTGCAATGTTCTTTACTTGGTGTACATTACGTGCAATGTTCTTTACTTGGTGTACACTACGTGCAATGTTCTTGACTTGGTGTACATGACGTGCAATGTTCTTTACTTGGTGTACATTACGTGCAATGCTCTTTACTTGGTGTAAATTACGTGTAATGTTCTTTACTCTGTGTACATTATGTGCAATGTTCTTTACTTGGTGTACATTATGTGCAATGTTCTTGACTTGGTGTAAATTACGTGCAATGTTCTGTACTTGGTGTACATTACGTGCAATGTTCTTTATTTGGTGTACATTACGTGCAATGTTCTTTACTTGGTGTACATTACGTGCAATGCTCTTTACTTGGTGTAAATTATGTGCAATGTTCTTTACTTGGTGTACATTACGTGTTCTGTACTTGGTATACATTACGTGCAATGTTCTTTAATTGGTATACATTACCTGCAATGTTCTTTACTTGGTGTACATTACGTGCAATGTTCTTTACTTGGTGTACATTAGGCAAGGCAAGGCAACTTTATTTGTATAGCGCTTTTCATACACAAGGCAGACTCAAAGTGCTTCACAGACAACAAAGTGAAATGAAAGAAAATAAAAGCAAAATTAAAATGCAGACAATAAAAATAAAAACAGTGCAGACGTTAAAAGTTAAAAGATTAAAAGATTTAGCTGAAAGCTAAGGTGAACATAAAAGTCTTCAGTCTAGTTTTAAAAGTAGTGAGAGTTGGGGAGAGTCTGACATCTTCAGGAAGTTTATTCCAGCTATTTGTTGCATAGTGACTGAATGATGCTCTCCCTTGATTTGAGTTTACTTTGGGAACCGCTAACAGATTGGTCTCAGAAGATCTTAGTGATCTAGAGGGCGTATATAGTGGGAGCATATCAGTGATATACTTGGGCCCTAGACCATGTAGTGATTTATATGTGAGCAGGAGGATTTTGAAATCTATTCTCTGATGTACAGGGAGCCAATGTAAGGATTTAAGAATTGGTGTAATGTGCTCACATTTTTTGGTCTTTGTTAGAACTCTAGCAGCAGCGTTCTGAACAAGCTGTAGCTGCCTAACAGTTTTTTTGGGAAGACCTGCAAGGAGACCATTACAATAGTCTAGCCTACTGGTAATAAAGGCATGTACAAGTTTTTCTAAGTCTTGAGCTGACATGAGCCCTCTAAGTCTTTTTACATTTTTGAGGTGATAGTAGGCCGATTTTGTTACTGATTTGATGTGACTGTCGAAATGTAAATCAGAATCTAAAATAACCCCAAGATTTCTGGCTTTATTTGAGGTTTTCAGGGACAGTGATTGAAGGTGTTGGATGACTTTAAACCTTTCTTTTTTAGCACCAAAAACAATTATCTCAGTTTTATCTTCATTTAGTTGTAGGAAACGTGCAATGTTCTTTACTTGGTGTACATTACGTGCAATGCTCTTTACTTGGTGTACATTATGTGCAATGTTCTTTATTTGGTGTACATTACGTGCAATTTTCTTTACTTAGTGTACATTATGTGCAATGTTCTGTTCTTGGTGTACATTACGTGCAATGTTCCGTACTTGCTGTACATTACGTGCAATGTTCTTTACTTGTTGTACATTATGTGCAATATTCTGTACTTGGAGTACATTACGTGCAATGTTCTTTACTTGGTGTACATTACGTGCAATGTTCTTTACTTGGTGTACATTACGTGCAATGCTCTTTACTTGGTGTAAATTATGTGCAATGTTCTTTACTTGGTGTACATTACGTGCAATGCTCTTTACTTGGTAAACATTACGTGCAATGTTCTTTACTTGGTGTACATTACGTGCAATGTTCTTCACTTGGTGTACATTACGTGCAATGTTCTTTACTTGGTGTACATTACGTGCAATGTTCTGTACTTGGTGTACATTACGTGCAATGTTCTTTACTTGGTGTACATTACCTGCAATGTTCTTTACTTGGTGTACATTATATGCAATGTTCTGTACTTGGTGTACATTACTTGCAATGTTCTTTACTTGGTGTACATTACGTGCAATGTTCTTTACTTGGTGTTCATTACCTGCAATGTTCTTTGCTTGGTGTACATTGCGTGCAATGTTCTGTACTTCGTGTACATTATGTGCAATGTTCTTTACTTGGTGTACATTACCTGCAATGTTATTTACTTGGTGTACATTACGTGCAATGTTCTTTACTTGGTGTACATGACGTGCAATTTTCTGTACGTGTTGTACATGACGTGCAATGTTCTTTACTTGGTGTACATTACGTGCATTGTTTTTTACTTGGTGTACATTACATGCAATGTTCTTTACTTGGTGTACATTACGTGCAATGTTTTTTACTTGGTGTACATTATGTGCAATGTTCTTCACTTGGTGTACATTGCGTGCAATGTTTTGTACTTGGTGTACATAATGTGCAATGTTCTGTACTTGGTGTACATTACGTGCAATGTTCTTCACTTGGTGTACATTAATGCAATGTTCTTCACTTGGTGTACATTCCCTGCAATGTTCTTCACTTGGTGTACATTATGTGCAATGTTCTTCACTTGGTGTACATTATGTACAATGTTCTTCACTTGCTGTACATTACGTGCAATGTTCTTTACTTGCTGTACATTATGTGCAATGTTCTTTACTTGGTGTTTATTACGTGCTATGTTCTTCACTTGGTGTACATTAAGTGCAATGTTCTGTACTTGGAGTACATTTTGTGCAATGTTCTTTACTTGGTGTACATTACGTGCAATGTTCTTTACTTGGTGTACATTACGTGCAATGTTTTTTACTTGGTGTACATTACCTGCACTGTTCTTTACTTGGTGTACATTGCGTGCACTGTTCTTTACTTGGTGTACATTACGTGCAACGTTCTTCACTTGGTGTACATTAAGTGTAACGTTCTTTACTTGGTGTACATTATGTGCAATGTTCTTTACTTGGTGTACATTACGTGAAATGTTCTTTACTTGGTGTACATTACGTGCAATGTTCTGTTTTCATTAGGGCTGTCACAAATTATTTTTCGAATGAATCGTGATTCTTACTGGATTTTCTTTAAATCTGTCCTGTGCAGCCACTCAGACAAATCATATAGTAGATGTAGATGATATATATCCAATGTACACATTTACTTTAGAAAAGAGAAGTGTTGGATACTTCTTATTTGTATTTGACTTTATTAATTGTTTGGTGGAATTTTATTCAACAAAAGACGTTTTCTTTGAAGTTATATAGAAATGTATCACATTTGCTAATCTATTTTATTGAGGAATGTAGTTCATCATCCAACCGGCACCCAATTGTATTAAAACAAGTATTGATTTTGAATGGAGAATTGTTTTGAATCAAGAATTGATTCTGAGTTGAATCGTTACTCCCAATAATCGAATCAAATCGAATATTGTGGTGCCAAAGATTGACAGCCCCAGTGTCTGATACTGTGTGTGAATATACTGTACCTAATATTAGGGCTGTGAATCTTTGGGCAGCACACACTTTGATTGGATTCTTGGGAGTAACGAATGTGATTCGGAATCAATTCTCGATTTTAAAACCATTCAAAATCTTTATTTTATTAACATTGGGTGTCAGTTCTGTGATTGACTACCTTCCTCCACAAAATAGATAAACAGCTGTGACGCATTTCTATATTACTTAAAGGAAAACTGGTTTTGTTAAATATATTTCTACCAAAGTTTAATAAAGTAAATACAAACAAGACAACAAGAGAAATATCCACACTTCTCTTTTCCAGGCAGGACAGGACCAATTGGAGTTTTTTTTTTAATCGATTAAGAATGTTTAAAAATAAGAATCACCCTTAAGAACGACTATTATAATAAAAAATGAGTGACAATTTAGTAAAGGTGGAAACATGTAAACAAAAACATTGACATATTGTGTTCCTGTTAATGATGTACTTGATCTCAAAACACTCACAAGCAAGTAGGATTTGCCTGAGTGACTGGAAAATAAAATACAAATATATACATTCAAAAATCGCAATTTTTTTTTAATTGATTAAGAATCGTTACAAGTAAGAATCACAAATAATCTGAAAACCGATTTTTAAAAAAACAAACTTTCCTAATATGTCTGCAATTTTTATTTTTAAGTTGCATATTTCAAATAACAACATATCTCATAGAATAACACATACAAGACAGTTATTTATTTATTTCATGTTCCGAAGTATATTGAGGTATAGTGGCGTGAATAACAATTTAGTCAAGATAATACAACAAATCATACAAAGTACACACAAATTGTGTTTCAAACCATACAAAAAAGTAAATGATAATAAAAGCATTTAAATAAGAAATAAGAAAAAGTTCTTCACAATTCTGATCCATGATGAAAATACTCCACATGATCGATGTTCTTTGAACATACCAGCGCCCCCTAGAGGGCCACCAGAAATATCTACTTTTTGCATGTGGGTCGCAGTGGTACTCAGATGTAATACACTTTTCCACCACTTGTGGCAGTAACGACAATATTAAAGCAAAACAGTCTGGAGCTAAAGTCATAGAGAAGTTTCTTAAATGCAAAAATTATGACTAAAGTGGTGAAGATGTATTTTTATTTGCACTTGAATTTTTTTGGGCAGTTTATTTAAGAAACATATCCATCATTAATTTAGGTTATTTATTATAGCACAACTTAATTATATATAAATGTAATTTTTATTTATGAGTCCCTTCTTATGCCGCATATTTGGTCATATTCATGTTTCTAATCAGCCTGACCTAAGCCTACGTTTGATGTAGTATATCAATAATCATCTTTGTGATTAAACCATATTAATAGGCAATGTTGTAAACTGTAAGTAGGTGAGATATAATTCATGAATATGATTCAAATCAAGAGTAAGATGACTCATGCAGTGTTAATATTGGAGTTCTATACCAAAAAGGTTAAGAACTCCTGCTAAACAAGTTAGTTTTTGACACTGTGTTCCTGTTACTGACTCTCCAATAACTTAAGTATTGAACACATTTTGATTTGAGAATCCTACAGCATCAATATCTGGTATCGATCTGCACATCACTAATAATCTGATCACTAATAATCACTAATAAACTCCAGGTAACACCTGTGTATTGAAATGTATTCTGCTCAACTGTGCATGGACTACGACAGTCTCCTTCAATTGTAACTTTCAAAAAAAGACCAGTTGAAATTTTGATTCGCATTTTTTAAAGCTGCCGTGTTATCTCCCATTTGTTAACAATACTCATGTGAAGCCTGTTGGCAACAACGGAGTGATTGAAGTTGCATCATGGGAAACAATAAGGGTCACAAAATGACATTCATTCTCCACAAACATTTTTGAATCAAAATTCTAACATGTCGTGTTCATCCCCTCAGGCAAATTATATTTTTAAAGTAGATGTGGCATTTCATGTACATTCTTACAAATAATAATCCTAAAGTTAGTACAAAAGTGCTTCTTACTGCATGTTGACGCCACTGAATATTTGTCATGTGAGGAGTGGCAAATGTTTCCCTCTGATTGGCAGACAGAAATGTTGCAGCCTGGTCTTTGCATCACTCACGTGGCTCCGCCCCTTTTTAGACTGTGTCCT
Source organism: Entelurus aequoreus (assembly GCF_033978785.1). Taxonomy (NCBI): domain Eukaryota; kingdom Metazoa; phylum Chordata; class Actinopteri; order Syngnathiformes; family Syngnathidae; genus Entelurus; species Entelurus aequoreus. Next base: position 66,756,971 of record NC_084731.1, read on the forward strand.
ACAGACAGAGAGGAGAGGGGGGGTCTGAGTGACATGATGTACACTGCAGCAAGACTGCAGCTACATGGAATAAAGGGTCATACTGAACCAAGCCATGTGCCATTGCTGGTGCACGCCCTGGCTGCTCGCTCTGTGTGGGAACCTGCCTTCAGCTCTTACTTCTTCTTACTCTGCAGACACCCAGTTCAGGATGTCCATCCTGGAGCGTCTGGAGCAGATGGAACAGAGGATGGCCGACATAACCAATCAAAACCCCAGCTCAGAAACCATGGCAACCAAAAGTGGAGGGCTGGATGGAGGCGCAGCCGCTGAGCAGTCTCAAGTAAGGCCGTGTTTATAGGGGACATTCTTTTGAAGGGGAACCGCACTTTGTGGGGAATCATTCAGGATCCTTATGTAAGACAAGAACACCTTTTTCTTTCTTCTGATGCATTCTAAGTAGTTAATAAGTTTGTCTACCATGGAGCCTGTGAGAGTCGCTCTATTCCGCCTAGATAGAACATCCAAACACCTCCATCACTCTTTTGTTCACACGCTGTAAGTATTAGGGCTCTCAAAACAAATCCATTTTTGAATGAATCGTGATTCTTATTTGTAAACTTTGTATATATATTTTTTTTTTTCAATCAGTCCTGTGCAGCCACTCAGACCAATCATATAGTAGATGTACAGTAGATGATAAATCATATAGTAGATGTAGATGATCTGTATCTGCTGTACCCATTTAACTTTACAAAAGACAAGTGTTGGATACTTCTTATTTGTATTTGACAAAACCAGTTTTCTTTGAAGTAATATAGAAATGTATCAGAGCTGTTTGTCTATTTTATGGAGGAATGTAGTTCATCATAGAACTGGTTATTTAGAGCGGTGGTCCCCAACCACCGGTCCGTGAAGCATTTGCTACCGGGCCGGAGAGAAACATTAAATAATTTATAAAGGACTGGATTTTCTCCGACTTAACTTTGTTCCTGTCCCACTAGACCAGGGGTGTCAAACTTGTTTTCATTGAGGGCCACACCGCAGTCATGGCTGCCAATAGAGGGCCACTTGTGACAGTAAATAATTAATGAATTTGCCTATGAATTTAAATATTTTAAAAGCATTTTTACGTAAAGAGTAAAAAAAATCTGTGGTTTTGACCACTTTTTTTTACAGAAAAAAACTGGCAGCTTAGTTGCCAGACTTTTACTCTAAAATATATGGTGTTATTTTATTATTAATATTATTATTACAACATATTACTGTAAGTAGAAATACAGTACCGCTATTTAATTTTATTTTGGCAACTCAGCTGCCAGTTTTTTTACCAAAATAAAATGTGTTACCATAAAATCATCAACCCTAGATTTAAAAAACAAAAACAAACTGACAGCTTAGTCGACAGAATTTTACTGTAAAAAAACAAACGTTGGTTGTTTTTTTTCCAACTTACAGTAATATGCTGTAAAAAAAACTCCCTACATATTACAGTAAAACCTATTGGTCATTTTTATAGTGTACAATTTGATGGATAACTTGCTTCGAAACCATAAGTTAAGCAGATATTTAAGTCTTTATTTGGATTTTGTCCATAAAAGTTAGACACTATAATATTTGTTGCAATATTGGACACTATTTTTTCCCTGTCAAACTAGAAAAAAACAACCTAATACCTTTAGTAAGAAAATAAGAAAGTAAAGAAAGAAAATATAAGGTATTTTATTGACACATATTATTTCCAAGCTTTTGCGGGCCATATAAAAGGACGTGGAGGGGCAGATCTGGCCCACAGGCCTTGAGTTTGACACCTGTGCACTAGACACACCAATGATGTACAATAAAACTCATAGGAAGTTGCCATTTGTTATAACTGTGTGACATGATACAATGCACCTTAATGAACATATCAAATATAAATGTGACAGATTGTAGCCAAAGGCTGATTTCCATCAGCATTTCATTGCAAAGAAACAAGCCCAGGGCTCCCACTAATTCAGCATTTTAGTGAGTTGTATTTTTCACAAGTGGGAAGCCGGTCCCTAAAAATAATGCCTACATTAAACCGGTCCGTGGTGCAAAAAAGGTTGGGGACCACTGATTTGGAGGCTTTATTGTCGGAATGGAGGACCTCCCATTGACTGTGTTGTAAGTGGACTTTTATTTACAGTTTAGAATACTTAAAAAATATAGATTCTGCAGGTCAATTCCCATTTTTTGGCCCATATACGATCTGTATGGGATTTGTTTCATGCCCGTGTGAACAGTGCAATTCTAAATGTTTCATATCCGACCTGGGCCTTTTTTGTATCTGGAAATAAGTGGGACAAATATGCGATGGGTCCTCAATATTTTAGGTCGCATTCATCCGACCGGAACGTCATCAAAAAGCGATAAGCATCGTAATTATAGACGGTTACAAAACAAATAAATGACAACGGAGCAGAAAACGGGTGAAAATCAAATGTTTTAGGAACTCACATGGAAGTTGCGGCACTCCTGTCTTTGACACGCTCTTCAGGCAGACATCGAAGCAAAACATCCCGGAAAAGTCCCCAAATACTCGTCCTCGTCCTTCTTATATATATATATATATATATATATATATATATATATATATATATATATATATATATATATATATATATATATATATATATATATATATATATATATATATATACAGCCCGGCCCCCAGCCAATTTTTTTTTTATTGTAATTTTAGAGAATGTACCTGAATGTGCATGAACTATTTCTGTTCAAAATTGTTTGAAATGTCACATGTTAAATGTTTAAATATTAACTGTCAGTTTACTGCAATGTGCCAACTGTACTACTATAAGAGTACATATTTGCTCTTGTTTCATTGGAATTAAACCAGCAAAGTCCATTTGGCTGTCATCTGTTTTAATTATGAGACACGAATGTGTCAAAGTCATGATTTTTTATTTCATGCTTGAAATAAGAAATTATTACTTTGAAAAAGCTGTTTTATACTTGTGAGTGTTGATGACACAGCTTTGCAACAGTTGATATTCTAGTTTCAAGCATGTTTTACTCAATATAGGTCATAAAATCTCAGCAACAAGCTGGAATATCTTACAGAGATAATTTAGGACCAAAACACTTAAAACAAGTAAAACACTCTAACATAAAATCTGCTTAGTGAAAAGAATGATCTTATCACTTCACAACATGCGACCCTGCGCCGTAAACGAAGCCTGAGAAGTGCCATATTTCTGTCGACAGCACAGACCTCCACCAAGGCTAAATGATCCAATTTTGAAAAGAACACCTCGATAGATACCCACCTCACTAAAATGCCTGATTAAACACTTAGTTTTTTCTCAGTCCAGTCTAGGGTTGTACGGTACACCAGTACTAATAAAGTACTAATGACTTAAAAACGGTACTATACTGCCTCTGAAAAATACCGGTACTTTTTTAAAATGTATTTTTTAAACAAAACAACGTACACACACGGAGCACTTTCAAGCGGAAACAGTGTGGTGACAGAAAAGGGAGAATGGACGCATTTTGGCTTTAAAAGAAACAATAAAGTTGAAGTTGTAAACACTGAAACGCCGCTTTGCAAGAGCTCCTTTTAGCCATTAGCCAGCTAGCGGCTAACGTCCATCTGCAGTCTGCAGTGTTTTAGCTACTTCTAAATCACTAATCCTCGCCCCCATGGTGACAAAGTAAGTTTCTTACATGTACCATTATCACTGGAGGATGAGGAATAGCTAAACATGCTTCACTACACACCGTAGGAGGATACAATAGCTCACCGCTAACAGCAAGCTAGCACTCCTGAATGTAAACAAATCCCATGGGTGGATCTACACCTGACATCCACTGTAATGATACCAAGTACAATAGCGTATCTAGTCCATACTATTATGATTACATTGATATTTTTTTATCGTCACAAAATCTTTGTTCATTTAAAAAAAATGTTTAGTATGTTTATAAAATCAGTAAATACGTCCCTGGACTCATGAGGACTTTGAATAGGACCAATGTATGATCCTGTAACTACTTGGTATCGGATCGATACCCAAATTTGTGGTATCATCCAAAACTAATGTCAAGTATCAAAGAAGAGAAGAATAAGTGATTATTACATTTTAACAGAAGTGTAGACAGAACTTGTTAAGACAAAAAATAAGCAGATATTGACAGTAAATGAAAAAGTAGATTATAATCCATTTTTACAGTTTGTCCCTCATAATGTAGATAAAATAATAGGTAGACAAATGACACAATATGTTACTGCATACGTCAGCAGACTAATTAGGAGTCTTTGTTTGTTTACTTACTACTAAAAGACACGTTGTCTAGTGTGTTCACTATTTTATTTAAGGACTAAATTGCAATAATAAACATATGTTTCATGTACCCAAAAATGTTCTTGTATATGACATCACATCCGTTCTTGGCGACTGAGTTGACAAGATGGTGGAGCAGTTTGAGTGCAGAGAGTGGAGTTTGAGCAGAAAATGTTGTATTGCTGTTCTGTTCTTGGCTGTTCCAGTCCTTCAAATGGAGAGATAGGAAAGTTGCCTTCGTCGCCTGATGGCCAATCAGGATGCTTTTTGAGACTGGATTATTTTTTGCCTTGTACGTTGTGCACTTCCCAGCTGCACGTCTTTGTTTAAAAAGGGCTTCTTTTCTGCACTTGCTTACCTACGCCCAAACGTAACAAAAAAAATATCATGTAAATTAATCAATTTCAATTCTTTATTTAAAATAGGGACAGCACATATTAATGAACATACAGTATATGTAATATGTCATCTTTTAGCCAAAAGGTTCATTTCCGCCTGTAGCCCTGCAGTTCTTCTTCTTCTTTATGAATATTAACATCATTATTACACCAGGGCTTTAAAATCTTACAATACATGTAGAAGTGTACTGGATGTATATAGAAGACACACATTTTAGTGTCAAGTCCCATTCCTGGGGGACATTTGTCTGAATCCATGTTTACTTTATTTTGTATGTTTCCTAATTAAAAAGGTGTTGTTGGTATCACATACGTTCCACTTTCTTCTGCAGACCTCTGCGGACCACAGCTCCTTTGAAGGTCGAGTGGTGGTTGTGTGTGAGAAGATGATGTCGCAGCCATGTTGGGTCTCGTCCAATCAGCTGGTCCACAGTAAAAACTCCAGGGGAATGACCTTACTCCATCTGGCCGCAGCACAGGGCTATGCTGGCCTCATCCAGACTCTCATCCGCTGGCGGTGAGTATCAAACTGCGATTCCAGCAGGGTGTGAACGCCCTATGTGCACAAGCCGCCGAACCACCGACACATGTGAGTGGAAGTGAAATGTTCCAATGTGCAGGGTGAGTGGAGTGTGTGGATGGTGGAACGCTTTAAATCAGTTGAGAAATGTGAAATATGCAGTAGATTGTATATTTCCCCTTCCTTCTCAATGGGGAGAAAATACCGGGAATACCGGGAAAGGGAAAAGATCTTTAGTGTTCGATATATGTGAAGAGTAGTGTGTGTGGATGGTTAAAAGGTCGGAATCGGATTTCAAAATGGCGCATCATTTAGAGAATTTAGGGCATTGTAGAACTATGAGTATGTCCATTCATTTGAATGGGTATTTCCTGGAAATTTGGGAATTTCGGGATGATTTGAAAATATTTATACTAGCACAATTGTCTTAGATGATATGAATGGGTTGGTGTTGGAACTTTTGGAATCGGTTGGAAAATGTTGGCGTAGTAACAGTTTGATTTGAGAATGGGTATTTTTGAATTCCTGGAATTTTGGGAAACCCGGGAATTTGTATGAAAAAAATAGGAACATTTGTTGTCCCAACTAAGACGAATGTTTTTTTTAAGGTGGAATGGTCAAAAACGGTTGAAAATTGTGGACTGTGAAATCTTTCCAGGAAGAGGTGAAAATTGGGCTTTGGAAAACCGGTAATTCTGGGAATTCCTGGAATTTTTTTGGTCTTGTCTAAGGTGAGTGGAGTGTGTGGATGGTGGAATGGTTCAAATCGGATGACAAATGTGAGATTTGCAGTAGCTTGTATAACGCCCATTCACTAACAATGGGGAGGAAAAAAACGGGAATTTTGGTAAAGGGAAAAGATGTTTAGTGTTCGATATATGGGAAGAGTAGTGTGTGTGGATGGTTGAAAGGTCGGAATCAGATTTAAAAATAGTGCACAATTTTGAGTATTTAGGGCATTGTAGAACTATGAATATTTCCATTCATTTGAATGGGAATTTCAGGGAAACCGGGACATTTTGAAAATATTGATACTAGCACAATTGTCCTGGATGATATGTATGGGTCAGTGTTGGAATTTTTGAAATCGGTTGAACAATTTAACACAGTAACAGTTTGCATTGAGAATGGGTATTTCGTAATTCCTGGAATTTCGGGAATTTGTATGGAAAAAAAATAGGAGCATTTATGGTCCCAACTAAGACAAATGTTTTTTTTAAGGTGGAATGGTCAAAAAGGTTGAAAAATGTGTACTGTGAAAACTTTCCAGGAAAAGGTGAAAATTGGGCTTTGGAAAACCGGGAATTCTGGGAATTCCTGGATTTTTTAAAAATCTTGTCTGAGGTGAGTGGAGTGTGTGGGTGGTGGAATTGTTCAAATCGGATGAGAAATGTGAGATATGCAGTAGATTGTATATTTCCCCTTCCTTGTCAATAGGAGAAAATACCGGGAAAGGGAAAAAATGTTTAGTGTTCGATATATGTGAAGAGTAGTGTGTGTGGATGGTTAAAAGGTTGGAATCGGATTTAAAAATGGTGCACAATTTAGAGAATTTAGGGCATTGTAGAACTATGTCCTATTCATTTGAATGGGAATTTCCTGGAAATTGGGGAATTTCGGGATTATTTGAAAATATTGATACTAGCACAATTGTCTTAGATGATATGAATGGGTTGGTGTTGGAACTTTTGGAATCGCTTGAGAAATGTTGAGTAACAGTTTGAATTGAGAATGGGTATTTTGGAATTCCTGGAATTTTGGGAAAACCGGAATTTGTATGAAAAAAATAGGAACATTTGTTGTCCCAACTAAGACAAATGTTTTTTTTAAGGTGGAATGGTCAAAAACGGTTGAAAAATGTGGACTGTGAAAACTTTCCAGGAAGAGGTGAAAATTGGGCTTTGGAAAACCGGGTATTCTAGGAATCCATCCATCCATCTTCGTCCGCTTATCCGAGGTCGGGTCGCGGGGGCAGCAGCCTAAGCAGGGAAGCCCAGACTTCCCTCTCCCCAGCCACTTCGTCCAGCTCTTCCCGGGGGATCCCGAGGCGTTCCCAGGCCAGCCGGGAGACATAGTCTTCCCAACGTGTCCTGGGTCTTCCCTGTGGCCTCCTATCGGGAGGATATATATTCTGGGAATTCCTGGAATTTATTAAAATCTTGTGTAAAGTGAGTGGAGTGTGTATGGTAAAACGGTTCAAATCAGATGAGAAATGTGGGATATGCAGTAGGTTGTATAATGCCCCTTGATTGTCAATGGGAAGAAAATACAGGGAATAAAGAGAATTTTGGGAAAGGGAAAACATGTTTTGCGTTTGATATATGGAAAGAGTAGTGTGTGTGAATGGTGGAAAGGTCGGAATCGGATTTAAAAATGGTGCACAATTTTGAGAATTTAGGACACTGTAGAACTATGAATATGTCCATTCATTTGAATGGGAATTTCCGAGAAATTGTCCTTGATGAAATGAATGGATTGATGTTGGAATTTTTGGAATCGGTTAAAAAATGTTGACGTAGTAACAGTTAGAATTGAGAATGGGAATTCCGGAATTCCTGGAATTTCCGGAAAACCGGGAAGAGGTGAAAATTGGGCTTTGGAAAACCGAGAATTCTGGGAATTCCTGAATTTTTAAAACATCTTGTCCAAAGTGAGTGGAGTGGGTGGGTGGTGCAACAGTTCAAATTGGGTGAGAAATGTGGGAAGTGTGCATGTTTGAAAAATGGCCCATTAATTTTCAATGGGCAACATGTCCTGGAAAACCTGGAATTCTGGGTAATCCGGGATATATTTTTTTTATAATTTTGGGGCGCTTACGATTCTCAGTCGAGCCGAAGGCTTCGATACTTAAATGGTTCCGAACAGATGAAAACTGTGGGCTGTGGAGCGCGGCAAACTCTTGCGGCGGATTAATAATAAATAGATGATTTTTTTTGGTGTAGAATCTTATTGTGTGAATGCTTGGACATTCACACAATAATACAAATAATAATCATAATAAATAGATTATTGTTCTATGTGTGAATGCTTGGACATTCACACAATAATAATAATAATCATCATAATAATCATAATAAATAAATTATTGTTCTATGTGTGAATGCTTGGACATTCACACAATAATAATAATAATCATCATAATAATCATAATAAATAAATTATTTTTATATGTGTGAATGCTTGGACATTCACACAATAATAATAATGATTAAAATAATCACAATAAATAGATGATTTTTCTATGTGTGAATGCTTGAACGTTCACACAATAATAATAATAATAATAATGTTAAAAAATAATCATAATCAATAGATGATTGTTCTATGTGTGAATGCTTGGACATTCCAACAATAATAATAATAATAATGATAAAAAATAATCATAATCAATAGATGATTTTTCTATGTGTGAATGCTTCGACATTCCCACAATAATAATAATAATGATAAAAATAATCATAATCAATAGATGATTTTTCTATGTGTGAATACTTGGACATTTACACAATAATAATAATAATGATAAAAAATATTCATAATCAATGGATGATTTTTCTGTGTAATTGCTTGGACATTTACACAACAATAATAATAATTAGAGATGTCCGATAATATCGGTCTGCCGATATTATCGGCCGATAAATGCGTTAAAATGTAATATCGGAAATTATCGGTATCGGTTTTTTATTATCAGTATCGGTTTTAATTTTTTTTAATTTTTTTTATTTTATTAAATCCACATAAAAAACACAAGATACACTTACAATTAGTGCACCAACCCAAAAAACCTCCCTCCCCCATTTACACTCATTCACACTCATTCACACAAAAGGGTTGTTTCTTTCTGTTATTAATATTCTGGTTCCTACATTATATATCAATGTATATCAATACAGTCTGCAAGGGATACAGTCCGTAAGCACACATGATTGTGCGTGCTGCTGGTCCACTAATAATACTAACCTTTAACAGTTAATTTTACAAATTTTCATTAATTACTAGTTTCTATGTAACTGTTTTTATATTGTTTTACTTTCTTTTTTATTCAAGAAAATGTTTTTAATTTATTTATCTTATTTTATTTGATTAATTTTTTTAAAAAGTACCTTATCTTCACCATACCTGGTTGTCCAAATTAGGCATAATAATGTGTTAATTCCACGACTGTATATATCGGTTGATATCGGTATCGGTTGATATCGGTATCGGTTGATATCGGTATCGGTAATTAAAGAGTTGGACAATATCGGCATATCGGATATCGGCAAAAAGCCATTATCGGACATCCCTAATAATAATAATAAAAATAATGGTAACACTTTAGTAATGGGAACATATTCACCATTAATTAGTTGCTTATTAAAGTAACAAAGACTTAATTTAGAGTTATTTGGACACCAGGGGAACATACAAGGGTTAAGGTTACTAATAAGCAATCATTCTGAGGTTATTGAGGGAAGACGCTTAGTTACTGGTTGTATAATAAGGCCATGCAGAATAAGGTATTAATAAGTACTTAACAATGACTAATTAAGAGACAATATGTTACCAATTTGCATGTTAATAAGCAACTAATTAATGGTGAATATGTGTTCCCCATACTAAACTGTTACCAAAATAATCATATGATTTTACTATGTGTGAATGCTTGGATATTCACACAATAATAATAATAATAATAATCATCATCATCATAATAAATAGATTATTTTTCTGTGTGTGAATGCTTGGACATTCACACAATAATAATAATAATAATAATGACAAATAGATGATTTTTCTATGTGTGAATGTTTGGACATTTACACAATAATAATAATATTGATTAAAAAAATAATCATAATAAATAGATGATTTTTGTATGTGTGAATGCTTGGACATTCACACAATAATAATAATAATGATAAAAATAATTATAATAGATGGATGATGTTTCTATGTGTGAATGCTTGGACATTCACACAATAATGATAATAATAATAATGATAAAAAATAATCATAATCAATAGATGATTTTTCTATGTGTGAATGCTTGGACATTCACACAATAATAATAATAATAATGATAAAAATAATCATAATATATAGAGGATTTTTCTATGTGTGAATGCTTGGACATTCACACAATAGTAATAATGATGATAAAAATAATCAATCAATGGATGATTTTTCTATGTGTGAATGCTTGGACATTCACACAATAATAATAATAATAATAATGATAAAAAATAATCATAATATATAGATGATTTTTCTATGTGTGAATGCTTGGATATTAACACAATAATAGTAATGATAAAAATAATCATAATCAATAGATGATTTTTCTATGAGTGAATGCTTGGACATTCACACAATAATAATATTTATAATAATCATAATAAATAGATGATTTTTCTATGTGTGAATGCTTGGACATTCACGGAATAATAATGATAATGATGATAAAAAATAATCATAATCAATAGATGATTTTCTATATGTGAATGCTTGGACATTCACACAATAATAATAATGATAAAAAATAATCATAATATATAGATGATTTTTCTATGTGTGAATGCTTGGACATTCACACAATAATAATAATAATGATAAAAATAATCATAATAAATAGATGATATTTCTATGTGTGAATGCTTGGACATTCACACAATAATAATGATGAAAATAATCATAATAGATAAATGACGTTTATATGTGTGAATGCTTGGACATTCACACAATAATAATAATAATAATGATAAAAATAATCATATTAGATAGATGATGTTTCTATGTGTGAATGCTTGGACATTCACACAATAATAATAATAATTATAATAAATAGATGATTTTTCTATGTGTGAATGCTTGGACATTTACACACTAATAATAATAATAATAATGATAAAAATCATCATAATAAATATATTATTTTTCTATGTGTGGAGGCTTGATTTCTATGTGTGGATGCTCGGACATTCACACAATAATAATAATAATGTTAAAAATAATCATAATCATTACATGAATTTTCTATGCGTGAATGCTTGGACATTCACACAATAATAATAATATTGATAATAATAATCATAATTTATAGATGATATTTCTATGTGTGAATGCTTGGACATTCACACAATAATAATAATAATGATAAAAAATAATCAAAATAGATAGATGATATTTCTATGTGTGAATGCTTGGACATTCACACAGTAATAATAATAATAATAATAATGATAAAAATAATCATAATAGATAGATGATGTTTCTATGTGTGAATGCTTGGACATTCACACAAGAATAATAATAATCATAATAATAATCATAATAAATAGATGATGTTTCTATGTGTGAATGCTTGGACATTCACACAATAATAATGATACAAAATAATCATAATAAATACATTCACACAATCAAGAGGCATGTTTCATTTCATGTGCTCATTTTGCTCTGCAGAACCAAGCACGCTGACAGCATTGACCTCGAGCTGGAGGTGGACCCTCTCAACGTGGACCACTTCTCTTGCACACCACTGGTGGGTGGTCACCATGTCCTCCATGCATTTCTCCGCCTGATGCTAACCCGGCACCTTCCCATTCACCTCCCAGATGTGGGCGTGTGCTCTGGGTCACACCGATGCAGCGCTGGTGCTGTACCAGTGGGACCCGCGAGCGTTGGCCATCCCCGACTCTCTGGGACGCCTGCCGCTCAATATCGCCAGATCCCGGGGCCACACGCGATTGGCTGAGCTTCTGGAGCAGCTGCAACAGAGTCCTCAGGCTCAAGGCCAGGCAGCTGATGCGTGGATGGACAGGTGGAGAGAAGGTTCTGAGCTCGCTAGAATAAGCAACAGTCACTCTTCCAACGCTAACCCTGGTAAGAATTCTTACTGCATGTCTGACACTCTGCAAACTATATATATATATATATATATATATATATATATATATATATATATATATATATATATATATATATATATATATATATATATATATATATATATGTACAGTATGTGTGTGTGTGTATATATGTATAAATGTACAGTATAGGCCAAAAGTTTGGACACACCTTCTCCTCATTCAATGTGTTTTCTTTATTTTCATAACTATTTACATTGTAGATTTTCACATCAAAACTATGAATGAACACATGTGGAGTTATGTACTTCACAAAAAAAGGTGAAATAACTGAAAACATATTCTAGTTTCTTCAAAATAGCCACCCTTTGCTCTGATTACTGCTTTGCACACTCTTGGCATTCTCTCCATGAGCTTCGAGAGGTAGTCACCTTAAATGGTTTTCACTTCACAGGTGTGCTTGAAGCTCATCAATATACATACAGTGTGTATATAGTAGGGAGTTGATATGACAACTACAACATGCAGTGCTTCTAGAAAGTATTCACAGCGCTTCACTTGTTCCACATTTGACAGCCTTATTCCAAAATGGAATACATTCATTTTTCTCCTCAAAATTCTACACAGAGTTCCCCATAATGACAATGTGAAAATATATTTTTTTTTAATTCAGCAAATGTATTAAAAATAAAAAACATACATCCAAAATCACATGTACATGCGTATTGACAGCCTTTGATCAATACTTAGTTGATGCACCTTTGGCAGCAATTACATCCTCAAGTCTTTTTGAATACGATGCCACCAGCTTGGCACACCTATCTTTGGACACTTTGGACCATTCCTCTCAAGCAGGTTGGATGGGAAGCGTTGGTTTTCGTTTAAATATTGAGCAAAGGCTGTGAATACTTATGTACATGTGATTTCTGTATTAAGTTAATAACTTTAAAATACTTTGCAAGTGCTTCTGGGTAGTCACAGGTACCGAACATACACGTTCCTTCCGGTTCCGCTGACAGACTGCGATTGGAAAAGGTGGCGGTTGTTGGCTTAACAAAGACGAGTACGATAAAAAAAATACAATCGTGGTTTGAATCCGCGAATGGAAGCGTGGATTGGGGTAAGCGAGAACTGAAGAATACCTTGTTTTTAATCAAATATTTAGGTCTACTACATTACTGTATTCTAATGTTGTCATTATGGTGGTACTTAATGAATACTTAGGTCTACTACACTTCTGTATTTTAATGTTGTCATTATGGTGGTACTTAATGAATACTTAGGTCTACTACACTACTGTACTCTAATGTTGTCATGATGGTGGTACTTAATGAATACTTAGGTCTACTACACTACTGTATTTTAATATTGTCATTATGGTGGTACTTAATGAATACTTAGGTCTACTACACTACTGTATTTTAATGTTGTCATTCTGGTGGTACTTAATGAATACTTAGGTCTACTACACTACTGTATTTTAATGTTGTCATTATGGTGGGACTTAATGAATACTTAGGTCTACTACACTACTGTGTTCTAATGTTGTCATTATGGTGGTACTTAATGAATACTTAGGTCTACTACCCTACTGTATTTTAATGTTGTCATTATGGTGGTACATGATGAATACTTAGGTATACTACACTACTGTATTTTAATGTTATCATCATGGTGGTGCTTAATGAATACTTAGGTCTACTACACTACTGTATTTTAATGTTGTCATTATGGTGGTACTTAATGAATACTTAGGTCTACTACACTTCTGTATTTTAATGTTGTCATTATGGTGGTACTTAATGAATACGTAGGTCTACTACATTACTGTACCTTAATGTTGTCATTATGGTGGTACTTAATGAATACTTAGGTCTACTACACTACTGTGTTCTAATGTTGTCATTATGGTGGTTACTTAATGAATACTTAGGTCTACTACACTACTGTGTTCTAATGTTGTCATTATGGTGGTACTTAATGAATACTTAGGTCTACTACACTACTGTATTTTAATGTTGTCATTATGGTGGTACATGATGAATACTTAGGTATACTACACTACTGTATTTTAATGTTATCATCATGGTGGTGCTTAATGAATACTTAGGTCTACTACACTACTGTATTTTAATGTTGTCATTATGGTGGTACTTAATGAATACTCAGGTCTACTACATTACTGTATTCTAATGTTGTCATTATGGTGGTACTTAATGAATACTTAGGTCTACTACACTTCTGTACCTTAATGTTGTCATTATGGTGGTACTTAATGAATACTTAGGTCTACTACACTACTGTGTTCTAATGTTGTCATTATGGTGGTTACTTAATGAATACTTAGGTCTACTACACTACTGTATTTTAATGTTGTCATTATGGTGGTACATGATGAATACTTAGGTATACTACACTACTGTATTTTAATGTTATCATCATGGTGGTGCTTAATGAATACTTAGGTCTACTACACTACTGTATTTTAATGTTGTCATTATGGTGGTACTTAATGAATACATAGGTCTACTACATTACTGTACTTTAATGTTGTCATTATGGTGGTACTTAATGAATACTTGGGTCTACTACACTACTGTGTTCTAATGTTGTCATTATGGTGGTACTTAATGAATACTTAGGTCTACTACACTACTGTATTTTAATGTTGTCATTATGGTGGTACTTAATGAATACTTAGGTCTACTACACTACTGTATGTTAATGTTGTCATTATGGTGGTACTTAATGAATACTTAGGTCTACTACACTACTGTATTTAATGTTGTGGTACTTGGAGGACCAAGAGTTCTCTGAGGTGGAAACATGTTTGAGAACCACTACTCTAGTACATTACATTGTTATTTGACATCAGAGCTGAGGAGAACGAGGACAGAGAGCCAGTCCAACAACCAGTCCTGGACCCAGGCGGGACTCACAACCTCGCAGGCGACCCAGGGAGAGCAGACAGGTCCACCCCCGGCGAAGAGACTGAAAGCCACCCAGCAACAACTCTCTAGCTCCGCCTCCAGCAACCTCAAGTCTCGCCTCAGCCCGAGCGCTCAGCCCTCCCCTCTCCATGCCCAACATCCCCCCGACTGTCCTCGGCTCTCCGCCAGCGCCCCCTTCTCCCACCTGCAGGCCAGGGTAGGGGCGTCAGCAGGGGGTGCCAGGTGGAGTCTGGGGCAGCGCAGCCTCGCCAGGAGGATTGTGGGTAAAGATCGACTGGCGGTCCACCTGCGCCAAAGAGTTGTGAGTGACAGGGGGGAGGAGCTGCTGACCTATCAGGAGACCAGCCAGGACTTGCAGGTATGATGAAAACACTCTTGCTTGTCCTAAAAAGGCCATTATATCATCCTCTCACTATCTCTTTGCACTGACATTGTTCTCATGTTTTCTTAGAATTATTATATATATTTATTATTATATCCCTGCAGGATATAATAATTATTATTATTATATCCCTGCAGGCGGGCAGCACGGTGGAAGAGGGGTTAGTGCGTCTGCCTCACAATACGAAGGTCCTGAGTAGTCCCGGGTTCAATCCCGGGCTCGGGATCTTTCTGTGTGGAGTTTGCATGTCCTCCACGTGACTGCGTGGGTTCCCTCCGGGTACTCCGGCTTCCTCCCACCTCCAAAGACATGCACCTGGGGATAGGTTGATTGGCAACACTAAATTGGCCCTAGTGTGTGAATGTGAGTGTGAATGTTGTCTGTCTATCTGTGTTGGCCCTGTGATGAGGTGGCGACTTGTCCAGGATGTACCCCGCCTTCCGCCCGATTGTAGCTGAGATAGGCTCTAGCGCCCCCCGCGACCCCGAAGGGAATAAGCGGTAGAAAATGGATGGATGGATATCCCTGCAGGCACAAGACATGAAAACAACAAACTTGATGATTTAGGTCCTGATGTTGAGCAACTAACACGTGGTTGGACTTGAGGTCATTTGTGCTGGACAATCTGACCGATTATCTTTTATGCTCCAAACATCTCATACAGTGAGTCTGTGCTGCGCCATCTAGTGGTGCGCCAAGGAATCACTCAATTCAATATTGTAACGTCGTTACAATCCGACCTACTGTAGGCAGTGGTGGAAATAAACAACTGAGACACAAACAGAACCGTCAGTTCCATCACTCTGGGAACGCAGTGCTCTCCACATTCTCCGCCCCTTTCCCAGCCTCCCAGCCAATCAGCACGCAGAACACATGTAAACAAAGACAAACACTGGCACGTGACAGTGATGCCTTCAATGCTATGGGAAACCACAACACCTGGTAAACATTGAATAAAGTACACGCAGGACTAGGGTTGTCCTGGTACCAATATTTTGGTACCGATACCAAAATGTATTTTTAAAATTTTCTAAATAAAGCGAACCACAAATTTGTCATTATTGGCTTTATTCCATACTTGCCAACCTTGAGACCTCCGATACCGGGAGGTGGGGGGGCGTGGTCGGGGTGGGGGGCGTGGTTAAGAGGGGAGTATATTTACAGGTAGAATTCACCAACTCAAGTGTTTCATATATATATATGTATATATATATATATATATATATATGTGTATATAAATGTATAAAATACTTGACTTTCAGTGAATTCTAGCTATATATACTGTATATATACATATATATTTATTTTATTATATATATAATACATTTTGCGAGGTGGCCCATAATACTGGGCTGTGAACGGTGCTGCGCTGCCGCTGCCATGCATGTGCTTCGCTCTCCGTTCATGAATGAGTATATCATTTCGGCCACCGTGTTCAATGGAGAAGTCTGTTCTACAAAATGTACAGGCAACATACTTCTTCCCCTTCGAACTGTCCTGGATGAACTGAAATTCTTGTTTCCATTCGTTTTGGAACTTGCAAGCGTATTTCTTCATCTTGCTCGTCGACGGCTGTAACTTCCACGTTCTTCTGCTTCGTCTCCTTGTTGTGTGCGCAGTTGTGCACTCTACTCTTTAAAAGCCGTAGATGTTATGACGTCATTGGGCAGGCAAGCTGTTTATATTGTGGGAAAGCGGACGTGAGAACAGGCTGTCCCCACTCAGGTCCGCATTGAGCTGGAGGGGGCATGGCCTCCAGCTCCGGCTGAATACTGGGAGTTTGTCGGGAGAAAATTTCTGCCGGGAGGTTATCGGGAGAGGCGCTGAATACCGGGAGTCTCCCGGTAAAACCGGGAGGGTTGGCAAGTATGCTTTATTCTAACATTAAAACTTTTGATACACTAAACATACACTGTAAAAAAAAATTCTGTAAAAAAACGGTCATCTACTGGCAGCTACGGCTGCCAAACGAAAACCATAAAATTAAAGTAAAACATTGTAAACCAAATAATGATCAAAAACATTATAATTACAGAAATTTTCATGAAAAGTTTTACGGAAAAATATCGTAACATTACATGAATTTGAAAGTAATTTAAGAAAACAGAAAATGCTATGTATAATTAATTTGGTATTTTTCTGTAAAAAAAATAGAAATATACATAGTTTGTCATTACTGGCATATTACTTAAAATAACAGGCGGATTGTTTATTTACAGATAATGTGTTTAATTCTACAATTTTATAAACTATTTAAAAAAAAATAGAAAAATTACAGTAGAAATTTAGAGTAAATTAACCATAAAAATAGGATTTTTTTTTTACAGTGTATGTTTATTATTGCAAACAACAAACTATTTAGTCCTTAAATAAAATAGTGAACATACTAGACAACTTGTCTTTTAGTAGTAAGTAAACAAACAAAGACTCCTAATTAGTCTGCTGACGTATGCAGTAACATAACGTTGAAACAACATGCTTTTTGACAACGTTTATTCAAGGTCGGGTTGTGATATTGATTTGACATTGAAATTAGGTAATTTCCCAACCAAAATTCTACAACACAAATACAACGTTGAAACAACATGCTTTTTGACAACGTTAATTCAATGTAAGGTTGTGACGTTGATTTGACATAATATGTTGTCATTTCCCAACCAAAATTCTACAACACAAATACAACGTTGAAACAACATGCTTTTTGACAACGTTTAATCAATCTCAGGTTCTGACGTTGATTTGACATTGAAATTTGGTAATTTCTTAACCAATATTCTACAACACAAATACAATGTTGAAACAACATATTTTTTTATGTTTGTTCAATGTTGGGTTGTAATATTGTTTTGACATTGAAATGTGGTAATTTCCCAACCAATATTCTACAACACAAATACAACGTTGAAACAACATACTTTTTGATTACGTTTAATCAATGTCAGGTTCTGATGTTGATTTGACATTGAAATTTGGTAATTTCCCAACCAATATTCTACAACACAAATACAACGTTGAAACAACATGCTTTTTGACAACGTTTAATCAATGTCTGGTTCCGACGTTGATTTGACATTGAAATTTGGTAATATCCCAACCAATATTCTACAACACAAATACAACATTGAAACAACATGCTTTTTGACGACGTTTAATCAATGTTGAGTTGTGACATTGATTTGACATTGAAATTTGGTTATTTCTTAACCAATATTCTACAACACAAATACAACATTGAAACAACATGACGTTTATTCAATGTTGGGCTGTAACATTGATTTAATTTATTTTCATTTTTTTATTATTTTTTATTTATTTCAGGTCTACTACAGGTCAATTTGACATTGAAATTTGGTCATTTCCCAAACAATATTCTAGAACACAAATACAAGGTTGAAACAACATGCTTTTGGACAACGTTTAATCAATGTCAGGTTGTGACGTTGATTTGACATTGAAATTTGGTCATTTCCCAACCAACAACGTGGATCCAACGTTGGACATCAACATTGTCTCATTTTACAAGCACAACTATTTTGCAACGTTGTTTCAAAGTCCGTTTTAAAGGACGTGTTCGTATAATCAACGTTGTAATGTCTCGTGCCTTTCTGCTTTCTTATTATAGTGCATAGATTATTCCTGGACTCTGGCAGACTCCTCACACACACTTAGTCCTAGAGACCGGGGATGTGGTGCCAAAGACCAGTATTGCCACCACTGATGTGGGGACACATGTCATGTTTCTCAGTCTGATGACATATTTAGTCTTGACACTGTCAACTAAAAAGTTGCACAATGTCAAAACTAGGGATGGGGATTGAGAATATTTTTCGGATCCCATTCTGCTTTCGATTCTGCTTAACGATTTGGTTCTCTATTAGTTCTCTTGTCAATTCTTGTTTGGAGAAAAGAGAACAAACTGGTGGATTAGTGTTCATTTTGTTTAGTTTATAAGTAACAACTCAGAGTCTGGGGTATCAGACTGTGATTGTGGCGGTCCGCTCCTTGTATGATCATGTCAGAGTTTGGTCCGCATTAGTAAGTCGGACCAGTTTCCAGTGAGGGTTGGACTCCACCAGGGCTGCTCTTTGGTGGCTGCAGGATTAGGTTTCTGCTTTTTGGAGATGATTTGGTCTTGCTGGCTTCATCTGATCCAGGATTTTCAACTCTCACTGGATTGGTTCGCAGCTGACTGTGAAGCGACTGGGATGAGAATCAGCACCTCCAGAAAAGGGTGAAGTGTCATCTCCAGGTTGGGGAGGAGATCTTTCCCCATGTGGAGGAGTTCAAGTACCTGGGAGTCTTGTTCACCAGTGAGGTAAGAGTGGATGGTGAGATCGACAGGCGGATTGGTGCGGTGTCTGCAGTGATGTGGACTCTGTATCGATCCGTTGTGGTGAAGAAGGAGCTGAGCCGGAAGGCAAAGCTCTCAATTTACCGGTCGATCTACATCCCTGTGTCCTCATGATCTGTGGGTTATGACCGAAAGGACAAGATCACGGGTACAAGCGGCCCCGTTATGTGGCGAGGTTCTCCCTTAGAGATAGGGTGAGAAGATCTGTCATCCGGGAGGAGCTCAAAGTAAATCTGCTGCTCCTCCACATGGAGAGGAGCCAGAGAAGGTGGTTCTGGCATCTGGTCAGGATGCACCCAAACGCCTCCTTGGGGAGCTGTTTAGGGCACGTCCGACCGGTAGGAGACCACGGGGAAGACGCAGGACACGTTGGGAAGACTATGTCTCCCAGCTGGCCTGGGAACGCCTCAGGATCCCCCGGCAGGAGCTGGACTCAGTAGCTGGGGAGAGGGAAGTCTTGACTTCCCTGCTTAGGCTGCTGCCCCCGCGACCCGACTTCAGATAAACGGAAGAAAATGGATGGATGGATGGCTGGATAGTTTACAGGTAACATGACTTTGCAAAGCCAACAGTGAACAAAAACCTTCTTCCGTAGAATTTGACAAAAAGTGAAAATGACACAAGACTGTAATATTTAGTAAAGTTCAGTAACATTTAGTAACATTTAGTCACATTTAGTCACATTTAGTAACATTTAGTCACATTTAGTCACATTTAGTAACATTTAGTAATATTTAGTAACATTTAGTCACATTTAGTAACATTTAGTCACATTTAGTAACATTTAGTCTCATTTAGTAACATTTAGTCACATTTAGTAACATTTAGTCACATTTAATCACGTTTAGTAACATTTATTAACATTTACTCACATTTTGTCACATTTAGTCACATTTAGTCACATTTAGTAACATTTAGTTACATTAGGAACATGTAGTCACATATAGTAACATTTAGTCACCTTTACTCAAATTTAGTCACATATAGTAACATTTAGTCACCTTTAGTCAAATTTAGTCACATTTAGTAACATTTAGTCACATATAGCAACATTTAGTCTTATTTAGTCACCTTTAGAAACATTTAGTGACATTTAGTAACATTTAGTCACATTTAGTCACCTTTAGTTACATTTAGTCACAATTAGTCACATATAGTAACATTTAGTCACATTTAGTCGCCTTTAGTAACATCTAGTCACATTTAGTCACATTTAGTAACATGTAGTCACTAACATTTAACATTTAGTATCATTTAGTCACATTTAGTAACATTTGGTCACATTTAGTCACCTTTAGTAACATTTAGTCACATTCATGAATAAATCATAAATGGGTTATACTTGTAGAGCGCTTTTCTACCTTCAAGGTACTCAAAGCGCTTTGACAGTATTTCCACATTCACACACACATTCACACACTGATGGCGGGAGCTGCCATGCAAGGCAGCTAACCAGCACCCATCAGGAGCAAGGGTGAAGTGTCTTGCCCAAGGACACAACGGACGTGACTAGGATGGTAGAAGGTGGGGATTGAACCCCAGTAACCAGCAACCCTCCGTCGCCGTCCCATTTAGTAACATTTAGTCACATTTAGTAACATTTAGTCACATTCAGTCACATTAAGTAACATTTATTAACATTTAGTAACATTTAGTCTCATTTAGTCACATTCAGTCACATTTAGTCACATTTAGTCACCTTTAGTCCCATTTAGTCCCATTTAGTCACATATGAATAGAATAGAATAGAATAGAAAGTACTTTATTGATCCCTGGGGGAAATTCAGCACCACAGTTCGCTCACAATAGACAAGAATAATAATAAATAATATAATATATCTAATATATACACTGTATAATATATAAATAATGTAAATATATTCTACATATACTCTACATTTAAGTGCAGTCAAGAAGGAACATATGCATTATACAGTCTGATGGCTGTCGGTATGAAGTACCTCCTGTGTCGTTCCGTGTTGCATTTTGGGAGTCTGAGCCTTCCACTGAACTTGCTCATTCTCCCCGCAAGGTCCGAGAGTAGTGGGTGGGAGGTGTTGTCCATAATGGCTAGGAGTTTTGCTAGACTTCTCTCTGACACCACCGCCAGAGAGTCTAGCTCCACTCCCACCACATTACTGGCCTTCTCTACCAACTTGTCCAGTCTGTTTGTGTCCCTCGCTCTCAGCCCACTGCCCCAGCAGGCCACAGCGTACAAGAAGGCGCCCGCCACCACCGACTCGTAGAACATCTTCAACATCTTTGTACAGACCTTGAAGGATCCTAGCCTCCTGAGGAAGTAGAGGCGGCTCTGTCCCTTCTTGTAGAGTGCCTCAGCGTGTTTTGACCCATTCAGCTTGTTGTCGAGGTGTACTCCCAGGTATTTATAATCCTCAACCATGTCCACATCGACCCCCCTGATGGAAACAGGGGTCGCCGGAGTACTCCTCCTCCTTCCCAGGTCCACAACCAGCTCCTTGGTCTTCATCACATTAAGCTGGAGGTGGTTCTTTCCACACCATGTGACAAAGTCCTCCACCAGTGCCCTGTATTCCTCATCATCACCATCCTCAATACACCCCACTATCGCAGAGTCATCAGAAAACTTCCGAAGGTGGCAGGACTCTGAGTGATAGTGGAAATCGGTGGTGTAGATGGTGAAGAGGAAGGGGGAGGTGACTGTGCCCTGCGGGGCCCCGGTGTTGCTGACCAACCTGTCAGACACACAGTCCTGCAGTCGCACGTATTGTGGACTGTCAGTCAGGTAATCAACAACCCAGGACAGCAAGGGGGCCTCCACCTGCATCGTCTCCAACTTCACACCCAGTAGTCCAGGCTGTATGGTGTTGAAAGCACTGGAGAAGTCAAAAAACATGACCCTCACACTGCTCGCAGGCTTGTCTAGGTGGGTGTGGGCTCTGTTCAGCAGGTAGATGACTGCGTCCTCCACTCCCAGTCAGGGCAGGTAGGCGAATTGGAGTGGGTCCAGGTGGGGCTTGACTATAGGGCGGAGTTGTTCCAGGACCAACCTCTCCATGGTCTTCATGATATGGGAGGTTAGAGCCACTGGCCTGTAGTCCTTCGACGTGCTGGGTCGCGTGCACTTGGGGATGGAGACCACGCATGGGGGGGTGGGGGGGGGCAGGAACTTTTCGGAGCCACTGTGTCAAACCTGTTAAAGAACTGGTTTAGTTCATTGGCCCTCTCTTTGTCTCCGTCCAGTCCCCTATCCCCCGACGGTTTGAGGCCGGTGATGGTCTGCATACCTCTCCAAACCGCCTTCATGTTGTTGTCCTTCAGCTTCCCTTCCAGCTTCCTCCTGTAGTTCTCCTTGGCCTCCCTAAGTCTGGTCTTCAGCAGCCCCTGAACTCTTTTCACCACCTCCCTGTTACCAGCATTGAATGCCCTCTTCTTCTCATTTAGTAGGGCTTTGATGTACTTGGTCACCCACGGCTTGTTGTTTGGGTAGCAGGTGACCGTCCTTGATGGGACATTTGAGTCAACACAGAAGTTGATATAGTCTGTGATGCACTCTGTGAGCCCGTCAATGTCCTCTCCATGAGCACCTGCCAGTCAGTTACCTCAAAACAGCCCTGTAGTGTCTCTTGGACCCCTTCTGACCACCTTCTCACTGTTTTTTTGGTCACAGGCTGTCTTTTGATCAGAGGCACATAACAGGGGTTGAGGTAAACAAGGTTGTGGTCTGACCGGCCCAGCTCTGGCAGTGGTATGGAGCTATACGCATCCTTGATGTTTGCGTACAGCAGGTCCAGGATCTTATTTCCTCTGGTGTGGCAGCTGACATACTGAGTGAAGTTGGGTAGTGATTTGTCCATAGTAACATGGTTAAAATCTCCCGAGATGAGGATGAGAGCTTTCGGGTGCTTGGTTTGGAGTCTGGCTATCGAGCTGTGGATGACGTCACTGGCAGCTGCAGCGTTAGCAGAGGGGGGATGTATACTGCCATCATGATAACATGCGGAATCTCCCTGGGCAAATAATATGGTCTGAGTCCTACAGCTAACATCTCTATATTCGGGTCACAGTGGCACTCTTTTATTGTGATATGACCGGGATGACAATATTTCTTATTAATAAACAAAGCAAGCCCCTCTCCTTTCCGCTTGCCGTTGGTTCGGTCCCGGTCAGCGCGCACCGTTTGAAACCCGTTTATAGAGACGTTACTATCCGGAACATTGTCGTGCAGTCACGTCTCAGTAAAACACATTAGGCTACACTCACGATATTCTTTCTGACTACCGGCAAGCACCGACAACTCATCCATTTTATTTGCCAGAGACCGCACGTTACCCATGACGACGGAAAGAAGATATGGTTTGTATCTCCTTCTCTCCCTCCTCGCTTCAGCCCTCTTCTGTCTCGAGCGTCTCCCTTTCCCTCGACAGCCACGAGAACCTCCATAAGTCCTTATTAGCTCCTCCGGGATTTGGTTAGTTAGCGCCCGGTCCGTTAGCTGGATGCTAATAACTGGTGCCGCTAACAACGGTTCCCTGGTGTAGATGAAAGAGTCTCTCAACTGTTGTCCGTCTGAGCTCTTCAATAGCGTCCCCACCGTCAGTAGGACGAACAAAACACTTCTAAACTGCATATTTAGAAGGGCACGACTAGATAGAAAGTAAATGTAGAGTAAATGTAAAAATATAAAAAAGTACAAAGCGAACAAAGCGAACAAAGCGAACAAAGAACAAAAACAAAAGACAAGGACGGAGCGAACTGCAGCAGCGGCCGTCTAGATCGAAAAAAAAAAAATATATATATATACTGTATATATATATATATATAGTCACCTTTAGTCACATTTAGTCTCATTTAGTAACATTTAGTCACATTTAGTAACATTTAGTAACATTTAGTCACATTTTGTAACATTTAGTCACCTTTAGTAACGTTTAGTCACATTTAGTAACATTTAGTCACATTAGGAACATTTAGTAACATTTTGTCACATATAGTAAAATTTAGTAACATTTAGTAACATTTAGTAACATTTAGTCACATTTAGTCACATTTAGTCACCTTTAGTTACATTTAGTCACATTTAGTCACATATAGTAACATTTAGTAACATTTAGTAACATTTAGTCACATATAGTAACATTTAGTAACATTTAGTCACATTTAGTCACTTTAGTATCATTTAGTATCATTTAGTCACATTTAGTAACATTTTCTCACATTTAGTCACATTTAGTCACCTTTAGTCACATTTAGTAACATTTAGTCACATTTAGTAACATTTAGTCACATTTAGTCTCATTTAGTCACATTTAGTCACATTCAGTCACATTTAGTAACATTTAGTAACATTTAGTCACCTTTAGTCACCTTTAGTCACATTTAGTCACCTTTAGTAACATTTAGTAACACTTAGTCACCTTTAGTAACATTTAGTCCCATTTAGTCCCATTTAGTCTCATTTAGTCACATTTAGTCTCATTTAGTCACATTTAGTAATATTTAGTCACATTCAGTCACATTTAGTAACATTTAGTCCCATTTAGTCACATTTAGTCACATTTAGTCACATTTAGTAACATGTAGTCACATTTAGTCACATTTAGTCTCATTTAGTCACATTTAGTCACATTTAGTAATATTTTGTCACATTCAGTCACATTTAGTAACATTTAGTCACTTTTAGTCACCTTTAGTAACATTTAGTCACATTTAGTCACCTATAGTCACATTTAGTAACATTTAGTAACATTTAGTCATGTGTCCCTAGAAAAAATACATGTGAAACTAAAAAAATGTCATATTGTGCAGAGGTGTGTTTAGATGTTGAAGGTGAAAGTAATGGATGACAGGATCATAACATTCTACTCAAGATGTTTCAAGGCTGCTTTTGAAATCATTTTGATGATTATAGCTTCCAGCTTATGAAAACCACAAATCTCAGAAAATATGGACTTTTCAAAAACTGTAAGCGATACTGATCAACATGATAACAAATAAAGTCTGACTTTATATCACTTCTTAGTTTCACATTAGAAGTTGAATTCCTGACATGAAATAACTTTGACACCATGTTCTACTTTTTGACTTCCACCTGTACGATATCATGACTGAGTGAAATATCCAGGGGGAGGAAAACCCGACTACAATTGAACATTCACCTACTGAAAATCAGGAGCACAGTGGCAAATAGTTCCAAGGTTTTGACCACAAAGTGAGTCACTGCTCGGTGACCTTGGTCCTTCCTGTCCTGTGTCTTGGTACTCTTCCCTGCCGCGGCCAAAAGAGAAGCTAGCGGCAGACGTGAACTGGAGCGAATACGCCCGCCTCTGAACTAGTCACAATCTGTCCCTCGCTATGCCTATTTCCATCAGAAGGCATTCATTTCAGTTGAAGAGGTACTAGCTAACATTGTAGGCGTAGTACCTGTTGTATTTACTCCAGGTGACATGAACTTATTGCATGCTGTGTGTAACAGCATATTGCTGGTATGTCCTGCTCTTAAAGAAACAGTACTCTTGCAGTTATTACAGTTTTTTTGTAAAACGTTGGCAAACTTTAGCGTGCTGTCTTGCTGTGTGACGTCACGACGCTCGTCATCCCCTCCCAACAATCCTTAAGGGAATCGTTTGACAAATTGCCAAGCGATTCCAAGAAATTGGTGCACTGGAAACCGGTTCTTGTTTTTCTCGATCCCTAGTCGAAACAGAAAATGTAATACATGTGCGTGTGTTGCAGTTGGACATCTCCATGCTCGCTGATCACATCATGGAGACGTCCACCGGTGGACTTGAACAAGGGACTATGGAGACTGACACCGATTCTGGAAGGCTTGGACTCAGTAGGGATGTCAGATTACTGTCTGGTTATCTGGCTGAAGTGGAAAGGTACATTGGATTTTTTAAATATTTGTGTGTATATATATATATATATATATATAGATATAGATATAGATATTGATATAGATATACATATATAGATATATATTAGGGGTGTGGGAAAAAGAACAATTCGAATTCGAATCGCGATTCTCACGTTGTGCGATTCAGAATCGATTCTCATTTTTAATTTTTTTTTTTTTTTTTTTTTTTAATTAATCAATCCAACAAAACAATACACTGCAATACCATAACAATGCAATTCAATTCCAAAACCAACCCCGACCCAGCAACACTCAGAACTGCAATAAACAGAGAAATTGAGAGGAGACACAAACACAACACAGAACAAACCAAAAGTAGTGAAACAAAAATTTATATTATCAACAACAGTATCAATATTAGTTACAATTTGACATTATCATTAGACATTTATAAAAAAAATTTAAAAAAGAACAATAGTGTCACATCGGCTTACACTTGCATCGCATCTCATAAGCTTGACAACACACTGTGTCCAATATTTTCACAAAGATAAAATAAGTCATATTTTTGGTTCATTTAATAGTTAAAACAAATGTACATTATTGCAATCAGTTGATAAAACATTGTCCTTTACAATTCTAAAAGCTTTTTACAAAAATCTACTACACTGCTTGCAGGTCAGCAGACTGGGGTAGATCCTGCTGAAATCCTATGTATTGAATGAATAATCGTTTTGAATCGGGGAAAAATCGTTTTTGAATCGAGAATTGTGTTGAATTGAAAAAAAAATAGATTTTGAATCGAATCGTGACCCCAAGAATCGATATTGAATCGAATCGTGGGACACCCAAAGATTCACAGCCCTTATATATATATATATATATATATATATATATATATATATATATATATATATATATATATATATATATATATATATATATATATATATGTATATATATATATATATATATATATATATATATATATATATATATATATATATATATATATATATATAAACAAACTTCAAAAGCAGTGAAGTTGTCACATTGTGTAAATGGTAAATAAAAAGAGAATACAATGATTTGCAAATCCTTTTCAACTTATACTCAATTGAATAGACTGCAAAGACAAGATATTTCATGTTCACACTGAGAAACTTTGTTATTTTTTTGCAAATATTAGCTCATTTGGAATTTGATGCCTGCAACATGTTTCCAGAAAGCTGGCACATGTGGCAAAAAAGAGTGAGAAAGTGGAGGAATGCTCATCAAAGACTTATTTGGAACATCCCACAGGTGAACAGGCTATTTGGGAACAGGTGGGTGCCATGATTGGGTATAAAAGTAGCTTCCATGAAATGCTCAGTCATTCAAAAAAAGTACGGGACGAGGGTCACCACTTTGTCAACAAATGCTTGAGCAAATTGTTTAAGAACAACATTTCTCAACCAGCTATTGCAAGGAATTTAGGGATTTCACCATCTACGCTCCGTAATAACATCAAAAGGTTCAGAGAATCTGGAGAAATCATTGCACGTAAGCGGCAAGGCCTGTGACCTTGGATCCCTCAGGCAGTACTGCATCAAAAAGCCACATCAGTGTGTAAAGGATATCACCACATGGGCTCAGGAACACTTCAAAAAACCATTGTCAGTAACTACAGTTGGTCGCTACATCTGTAAGTGCAAGTTAAAACTCTACTATGCAAAGCCAAAGCTATTTATCAATAACACCCAGAAACGCTTCACTGGGCACCAGCTCATCTAAGATGGACTGATGCAAAGTGAAAAAGTGTTCTGTGGTCTGATGAGTCCACATTTCAAATTGTTTTTGGAAACTGTGGATGTCCTGTTCTAGGAGCAAAGTGTAAAAGCCAGCATCTGTGATGGTATGGGGGTGTATTAGTGCCCAAAGGCATGGGTATCTTACACATCTGTGAAGGCACCATTAATGCTGAAAGGTACATACAGCTTTTGGAGCAACATATGTTGCCATCCAAGCAACATTATCATGGACGCCCCTGCTTATTTCAGCAAGACAATGCCAAGCCACGTGTTACAAAAGCGTGACTTCATATTAAAAGAGTGCGGGTACTAGACTGGCCTGTTGTTAAAAGGAAAGGCCATGTAACACAGTGGTAAAAATGCCTTTTTTGCAATGTGTTGCTGCCATTAAATTCTAAGTTCATGATTATTTGCAAAAATAACAAAGTTTCTCAGTGTGAATATTAAATATCTTGTCTTTGCAGTCTATTCAATTGAATATAAGTTGAAAAGGATTTGCAAATCATTGTATTCTCTTTTTATTTATGTATATATATATATATATATATATATATATATATATATATATATATATATATATATATATATATATATATATATATATATATATATATATATATATATATATATATATATACACATATATATACATATATATTACAGTGTTGGCTAAGGTGTGTGCTGTGCTGCCCACCACAGGTTCCTCGATGCCAAGCCCCAGACTCCTGGCCCTAAAGCAACCTCTCACTCGGGGCCCGAGGGTGAGCAGAGTCCCCCAGCAAAGCAAGACCTGTCCTCAGCCTTTGACTGGAACTCCTCCCTCTCCACAGCTATGAAAGGAGAACGCTTGAAAACAGGCTCCTCTTCTTTTCTGGCCATGACGGAAGCAGAGCAGAGAGCGCTGAATGAGACGGTCAGGAACGCTCTGCACTCCCTTCGAAAACACAAGGTATCCTTCATAGCCATCTTTCTTAACCATAGGGCCGGCGCCAAAAGATATTTGTGGGCTGCAGAGGTACTCGGTTGTAATACACCTTTCCACCACATGTGGCAGTAATGACAACATCAAACAAAACAGAGGAAATCTGCAGCTAAAGTCATAGAAAAGAGTCTTAAGCGCCAAAAATGATGACTAAAGTGGTGCAACTGTATTTTCATTTGATTGACAGTTTGTTAAGAAACATTCATTTAGGTCATGTATGTTCATTGTATGTCAATGTGTTTTTGTCATAAGTGTATTTGGTTAGTACTTATCTCTAAATCAGCCTGACCTAAGCCTAAGGTTGACTGAATACGATTAAAATATGATCAATTCAGTGTTGAAGTAAAAAAGCTGGGCCCCCAAGTCCACAAGGTCAATAAGCATTATATGCTCCATTCTTACATGATATAATTCTTCCATGATATAATATTAATTCTTCCATGATATAATATTAATTCTTACATGATATAATATTAATTCTTCCATGATATAATAATATGCATTCTTCCATTATATAATATTAATTCTTCCATGATATAATATTAATTCTTCCATGATATAATAATATTAATTCTTACATGATATAATATTCATTCTTACATGATATAATATTCATTCTTACATATAATGATATTCATTCTTACATGATATAATATTCATTCTTACATGATATAATATTAATTCTTACATATAATAATATTCATTCTTACATGATATAATATTCATTCTTACATGATATAATATTCATTCTTACATGATATAATATTCATTCTTACATATAATAATATTCATTCTTACATGATATAATATTCATTCTTACATGATATAATATTCATTCTTACATATAATAATATTAATTCTTACATGATATAATATTAATTCTTACATGATATAATATTAATTCTTCCATGATATGATAATATTCATTCTTCCATGATATAATATTCATTTTTCCATGATATAATTATATTCATTCTTCCATGATATAATATTCATTCTTCCATGATATAATATTAATTCTTACATGATATAATAATATTCATTCTTACATGATATAATATTCATTCTTACATGATATAATATTCATTCTTACATATAATAATATTAATTCTTATATAATAATATTCATTCTTACATGATATAATATTCATTCTTACATGATATAATATTCATTCTTACATGATATAATATTAATTCTTACATATAATAATATGAATTCTTACATGATATATTTATTCTTACATGATATAATATTCATTCTTACATGATATAATAATATTCATTCTTACATGATATAATAATATTCATTCTTACATGATATATATTCATTCTTCCATGATATAATAATATTCATTCATTCTTCCATGATATAATAATATTAATTCTTACATGATATATTAATATTCATTCTTACATGATATAATAATATTCATTCTTACATGATATAATATTCATTCTTACATGATATAATAATATTCATTCTTCCATAATATAATAATTTTCATTCTTACATGATATAATATTCATTCTTACATGATATGATATTAATTCTTACATGATAACTTACATTCATTGTTCCATGATATAATATTCATTCTTACATGATATAATATTCATCCTTACATGATAACTTACATTCATTCTTCCAGTCGCTCTCTCTCTTGTATGATCTTTGTTTGCTTTCTCGATTCAGCAACTTTTATATTCCACATCTCCTCAGGGTCCTATTCAACAACTTGTATATTCCACATCTCCTCAGGGTCCTATTCAGGAACAACGCAAAGAGATTGCAGCAGTGATCCAGCGCTGCTACAAGAGATACAAGCAGGTCAGAGTCCATCTTCATTGAGGAGCATTCACTCTTCATCATGTTCCTCTTATACCATGTTATTAAAACATGACAATTGGAGGTCAATAAGTCAATAAATGGAAGTTTAAATGGAAATTAACTCAAAAACGTTGCCGTCATTGATACATTGCTACGTCTTCGTCTCTGGCTTTCAACCTGCATACAGGAGGGTTCACTCTGTGCATTGCTCTCAGGAATAAACAAAGTGAGCCTCTTCCACAATCTCTGTTTGGGTATTAGAAAATGTTTAACAAACCGTTTTGAAACAACGGTCACTTTTAACATTGCCTCCAAACCGTAGCAAAAGATGTTGGCCAAGGTGACGTGCAGATCCATACTGGAATATCGATACCACCGATACCAGATCTTTAGGCTCTAATGTCCATCAAAGTATTGATACTTTTGATACTTTAATTCAGTTGTGTCCAAACTTTTTTCCACTGAAAAGTCAAAGTATGCAGCGGCCATATTGATATTTTTGATTTGAAAGAAATGCTAAAAACATATTTATTATTTATATATATTATGACTAAGTATATTATTATTATTAGTTTGAACATTTCAGCTTTTTCTCTTTACATACTGATTGTTTTTGCTCTTTTTTTCTTACATTTTTAACGATAGTTTAATTCCCATGTAAGAATTTAATACAAATAATAATAATATGGTTGTTAAACTGCATGACCTCGTGTGCCAAAAACATTTCCTGTCTGCAAATATTCATGTTCAGTTACACATTTAACATTGTTTATTATATTATTTTTATAGCACTATGAACAACACAACTGTTTCCAGAGTGTCGCACATGCAAACAATACAAAGTAATGAAATGACAAGCATTTAAAATGAAACAAATAAATAAAAAACGGTAAAAAAAACAATAAAATACAAATCAATCAATCAATGTTTATTTATAAAGCCCTAAATCACAAGTGTCTCATCAGTAAAATCACAAGTAAGTATGTTTGAATTAATTAACTAAACTTTCTTTATATTTTATTTTTTATTTTGAGAGCTTCTAATATTTCAGTTCAGGGTGTCTAAACTTTTTCCACTAAGGGCCACAGACTGAAAAGTCAAGTAAAAAAAAAACAAGCTAAAAACATATGATGTATATTTAAATCCAAAACTTTGTGTTGTAGCTGACTTAGTATATAGTTATTCATTATTAGTTTAACATTTCAGCTTTTTTTCTTACATTTTGACTATTGTTTTTTAGCTCAATGTTTTTATTTTAAAATACACAACTTTTTATATTTTAGCAGACATATTAGGTATATTTGCACAAAGTATCGGTCGATACCAGCCTAAGTTTTACTTGGTATTGGATGGGAAAGAAACTCAGTGGTATCACACATCACTGCTGTGAACCCTCGTAACAAGCTGACCAATCACAGCGGTTTTTGTTTTGTTTTCTAACTTAATTTTAACAACGATATTGTACATCCAATCGCAACATACATGTATTTATCATTGTTTTACAAATATGTACATAGAAATGATTTTCAAAGAGTAATTAAGAAAGACACAAAACTTCCAAAAGGAAAGAATAAGCAAAACAAACTTGCAAGGGATAACAAAAACTGGGAAAAAATAATAAAAACATCTTATTATTCTTTAAATGATATATATTGTTTAATTTATATGGCACTTTTCACTTTTTATTTAATAACAGCCAAAACAAAAAAACGAGCTGAACTGACTAATTTGCAGCCGCCCTGCAAACACGCACACACTCGGTCACTAGCACTGTGGTGCACTCACAAAACTAATTGACTTCAAGGTCGCTGTAACGATTAAGAAGAAAACGACAAAAGCTGCTTTACTTTGCCAGTACATTTCTTGCCGTGCAGCGGAAGAGAGTGGGAGGAGGCAGTGTCCACAACCCTAAGGATACTTCCTCAATGTTTCAAACCACACATGGCATGTCCATTGCTTTCTTTGGAACCATATGGAGCTAAAAAAAAATGCTACAATCTATTGTTAGGTTGCAACCATTCCATAGCATTCTTGTTAAGACCCTTCTTCAACAAGTCTTTTATATATTATATTCATAATGTTTCCCAGTATGCACTTTATAATGTTGAATAAAGGCTTGATGTATTCCCCAGTATGCACTTTATAAGAGGATGACCCTGGCAGCAATCCTGATCCAGAGTCGTTTTCGGAGTTTTCACGAACAGAGGAAGTTCCAACAGAGTCGCAGAGCAGCAGTCCTCATCCAGCAATATTACCGCTCCTACAGACACTCCCTCAGGTATTCTGCAAACACACACCCGTCACAATGGTTGCCCCCCCTCCCCCTCCCCACACACCTGTTGCTCCGCCCACAGAGACCTTCTAACTAAAAAGCAGAACCAGGCTGCACGCAAGATTCTGAGGTTCCTGCTCCGATGTCGCCACAGGTGAGCCATGAAGTTGTCCCCGCAGGTGTGCACACATACAGGAACACACAACAACACGCAGGTGTGCGCACATGCAGGAACACACACCAACACACAGGTGTGCACACATGCAGGAACACACCCCAGCACGCAGGTGTGCACGCATGCAGGAACACACCCCAACACACAGGTGTGCACACATGCAGGAACACACACCAACACACAGGTGTGCACGCATGCAGGAACACACCCCAACACACAGGTGTGCACGCATGCAGGAACACACCCCAACACACAGGTGTGCACGCATGCAGGAACACACCCCAACACACAGGTGTGCACGCATGCAGGAACACACCCCAACACACAAGTGTGCACGCATGCAGGAACACACCCCAACACACAGGTGTGCACGCATGCAGGAACACACCCCAACACACAGGTGTGCACACATGCAGGAACACATCCCAACACGCAGGTGTGCACACATGCAAGAACACACACCAACACGCAGGTGTGCACACATGCAGGAACACACCCCAACACACAGGTGTGCACGCATGCAGGAACACACCCCAACACACAGGTGTGCACGCATGCAGGAACACACACCAACACACAGGTGTGCACAAATGCAGGAACACACACTAACACGCAGGCGTGCACACATGCAGGAACTCACCCCAACACGCAGGTGTGCACATATGCAGGAACACACCCCAACACACAGGTGTGCACACATGCAAGAACACACACCAACACGCAGGTGTGCACACATGCAGGAACACATCCCAACACGCAGGTGTGCAGACATGCAGGAACACACACCAACACACAGGTGTGCACACATGCAGGAACACACACCAACACACAGGTGTGCACACATGCAGGAACACACCCCAACACGCAGGTGTGCACACATGCAGGAACACATCCCAACACGCAGGTGTGCACACATGCAAGAACACACACCAACACGCAGGTGTGCACACATGCAGGAACACACCCCAACACACAGGTGTGCACGCATGCAGGAACACACCCCAACACACAGGTGTGCACGCATGCAGGAACACACCCCAACACACAGGTGTGCACGCATGCAGGAACACACCCCAACACACAGGTGTGCACACATGCAGGAACACACACCAACACACAGGTGTGCACGCATGCAGGAACACACCCCAACACACAGGTGTGCACACATGCAGGAACACACCCCAACACACAGGTGTGCACGCATGCAGGAACACACCCCAACACACAGGTGTGCACGCATGCAGGAACACACCCCAACACACAGGTGTGCACGCATGCAGGAACACACACCAACACACAGGTGTGCACAAATGCAGGAACACACACTAACACGCAGGCGTGCACACATGCAGGAACTCACCCCAACACGCAGGTGTGCACAAATGCAGGAACACACACTAACACACAGGCGTGCACACATGCAGGAACACACCCCAACACACAGGTGTGCACACATGCAGGAACACACACCAACACACAGGTGTGCACAAATGCAGGAACACACACTAACACGCAGTCGTGCACACATGCAGGAACACACCCCAACACGCAGGTGTGCACAAATGCAGGAACACACACTAACACACAGGCGTGCACACATGCAGGAACACACCCCAACACACAGGTGTGCACGCATGCAGGAACACACACCAACACACAGGTGTGCACACATGCAGGAACACACACCAACACACAGGTGTGCACACATGCAGGAACACACCCCAACACGCAGGTGTGCACACATGCAGGAACACATCTCAACACGCAGGTGTGCACACATGCAGGAACACACCCCAACACGCAGGTGTGCACACATGCAGCAACACACACCAACACACAGGTGTGCATATATGCAGGACCACACCCTAACACACATGCAGTAACACACACCAACACACAAGTGTGCACACATGCAGGAACACACCCCAACACACAGGTGTGGACACATGCTGGAACACACACTAACACACAGGTGTGCACACATGCAGGAACACACACCAACACACATATGTGCACACATGCAGGAACACACCCCAACACGCAGGTGTGCACACATGCAGGGACACACACTAACACACAGGTGTGCACACATGCAGTAACACACAACACACAGATGTGCACACATGCAGGAACACACCCCAACACGCAGGTGTGCACACATGCAGGAACACACACCAACACACAGGTGTGCACACATGCAGGAACACACCCCAACACGCAGGTGTGCACAAATGCAGGAACACACACTAACATGCAGGCGTGCACACATGCAGGAACACACACCAACACACAAGTGTGCACACATGCAGGAACACACACCAACACGCAGGTGTGCACACATGCAGGAACACACAACACACAGATGTGCCCACATGCAGGAACACATCCCATCACGCAGGTGTGCACATATGCAGGAAAACACACGAACACACAGGTGTGCACACGTGCAGGAACACACACCAACACACAGGTGTGCACACATGCAGGAACACACACTAACACACAGGTGTGCACACAAGTAAGAACACACACTAACACACAGGTGTGCACACAAGCAGGAACACACGAGGTGGATCCATACCGTAATGTCGATACCGCTGATACCAGATCTTTAATATCCATTCTAAAATTAAAATATTTATACTTGTAATACTTTTGTTTAGGGTCTCCATTTTTTAAAATTTTTTTTTACTGTGTAGTCAAACCGTGCGGGGCCATATTGATACTTTTTTATTTAAATGCTAAAAATAGATATTGTGTCAGCTTTGCATTATTAGTGATTATGATTATTATTATTATTAATTATTAGTTAGAACATTTCAGCTTTGTTCATTACATACCTTTTTTTGCTCTTCTTTCTTATATGTTTACCATAATTGTTTTCCTATGTAAAAATATAATAAAATCATAATATTAAGATTGTGTAACTGCATAAAATAGTATGTCAAAATTTCTACCTGTACAAAAATATTAATGTTCAGTTACACATTTAACAGTTTTTATTATGGTTGTTGTAGTTTTTCAAATTCATTCATAAATTATGTTATTGATTTAATTAACTACCCCAACTTTGTTTATATTTTAATTATATTTAATTTATTTTTTAGAGAGCTTTAATATTTTAATTCGGGGGTGTACAAACTTTTTCCACCGAGGGCTGCTTACTGAAGAGTCAAACCATGCGGGGCCATATTGATACTTTTTTATTTAAATGCTAAAAACAGATATTGTGTCAGCTTTGCATTATTAGTGATTATGTATATTATTATTAATTATTAATCAGAACATTTAAACGTTTGCTCATTACATACCATTTTTTTTTTGCTATTTTTTCTTAAATTTTTCCCATATGTTATTCCCATGTAAGAATAGAATAACAGATTGTGTAACTGCATGAAATACTGTGTCATAAAATTCTGCCTGTACTAAAATATTAATGTTCAGTTACACATTTAACAGTTTTTATTACGGTTGTTGAAGTTTTTCCACATTAATTCATCCATCCATCCATTTTCTACCGCTTGTCCCTTTTGGGGTGGCGGGGGGTCGCTGGAGCCTATCTCAGCTGCATTCGGGCGGAAGGCGGGGTACACCCTGGACAAGTCGCCACCTCATCGCAGGGCCAACACAGATAGACAGACAACATTCACACTCACATTCACACACTAGGGCCAATTTAGTGTTGCCAATCAACCAATCCCCAGGACATTAATTCATAAGTTATTTTATTTATTTAATGAACTAACTTTGTTTATATTTGAAGTATATTTGAAGTATATTTTATTCTTATTTTGAATGCTTGTACTATTTTAGATCAGGGTGCATACTGAAAAGTGAAGTGGGGGGCCCCTTTTGATATACTTTTTTTTTTTTTTTTGAAGTGAAGTGAAGTGGGGCGACCTAGCTCGGTTGGTAGAGCGGCCGTTGTGTCCTTGGGCAAGACACTTTACCCACCCTCCCAGTACCACCCACACTGGTTTAAAAATGTAACTTAGATATTGGGTTTTCACAATGTAAAGCGCTTTGAGTCACTTGAGAAAAGCGCTACGTAAATATAATTCAATTCACTTCACTTCACTTTTTTTTTAAAGAAAATGCTAAAAACAGATAAGATATGAATTCTAAGACAAAACTAAGTATATTATTATTAATAATTAATCAGAACATTTAAACGTTTGCTCATTACATACCATTTTTTTTTTGCTATTTTTTCTTACATTTTCCCCATATTTTTTCCCATGTAAGAATAGAATAAAAGATTGTGTAACTGCATGAAATAGTGTGTCGTAAAAGTCTGCCTGTACAAAAATATTCATGTTCAGTTACACATTTAACAGTTTTTATTACGGTTGTTGTAGTTTTTCAGTTATTTTATTTATTTAATTAACTAACGAAACTTTGTTTATATTTGAAGTATATTTTATTCTTATTTTGAATGCTTGTACTATTTTATTTTTATTCAGGGTGCATACTGAAAAGTGAAGTGGTGGGGCCCTTTTGATTTTTTTATTTTTTTTAAGAAAATGCTAAAAACAGATATGATATGTATTCAAAGACAAAACAAAGTATATTATTATTAGTTAAAAAATGTCAGCTTTTTCCAATTTTGGCTCTTTTTTCTAACATGTTTTTAGATAGATTTGAAAAGAGACATTAGTGTGGGTATATTTGCACAAAGTCTGACTGGCTGTGGGCAATAAATGACACATGACTGGCGCTAAGCTAATAGCTGCTGTTGTTCTACCGTTCCTGCGAAGCCCCTTGATGGACCCTAGGCCCCTGAAGCGGGTGAGTTCCCCCCTCCCCCCCTCTGCTCTCTCTCTCTCTCCTCTGGGCGGATGTTTGCATGTTTGGGAGGAGAGGACCCCTGGCTGAGTCTCCTTGTCTGGTGGAGGACTGCGGAATGATGCTTCTACTCGTGCATGAGCGACGGATAGGTAGCACTCGAGGAGCACTCGTGCACACGCTCTTCCTGGGAGCATGACGTCCGCCTAGAGAAAAAAATGTTTGCTTGTGTTTGTGCCTGGAGGGAAGACATGTTCGCAGCAGACAAGACAAGGTGTGCCTGATGTGTGTCTTGACAGGGTCAGAGAGCAGAGAAGGGGTCCTGAGAGCCCGGCGCCAGGCCCCGCCCACAGCCCGCTCAGCCTGTGAGCCGTAGCCTCGCTCCTTCATCTTCTCCAAACTTTGCTCCTTCCTGTCCCCGACATCCTCGTCGCCGCCTCCATGCCCTCCGTCCCGTCTTCTCCTAAGCGGGAGAAAGAAAGAGGAGGCGTCCATCACGGCAGCTCAGACTGACCACGGCCAGCCCCCGGTCATCTTGCTCCGCCCACAGCGACCCGGGAGGCCGTCACATTAACCTCATGGCATTCTTTGCACTCTTCATGGGTACACAGGAGACCCGGCTGGCCAAGCCCATGCAAACATCCAAACAATGACCCGTCACACAACAACAACAACAACAAGTCACTTCTCTGTTGCATTTGCATGCAAGTTGTCCCTCCTTTTATTTGGCTTTCATCCCCGAGACTCTCGTGGCAACTCATCATCACCACCTGTCACCTGATCAAAGGGGAGGAGTCACTTGAATGTAGGAGGGGTTTGACTCCATTTGTCCCTTGGCCAGCCTGGCGTGTGTGTGTGTGTGTGTGTTTGCGTGTGTGTGTGTGTGTGTGTGTGCGTGCGTGTGCGTGTGTGTGTATGTGTGCGTGTGTGTGTGTGTGTGTGTGTGTGTGTTCCTGCATGCTCCTGCATGCTGGCTTTTGTGTGTTTCTTTTGTGGTGTGCCGGTGTCTCACCTTCTCCTCTCTCCTCCCGCCCTGCGTAATGTGAACTGTGTACAAACATTTGGGTGCTTTACTTTTCAAAGAAAAAAAAAAGGTTTATTTATTTAAGGGTCCGATTAATTATCGATCGGCTCAAGACTGATTCAAGGGGAACTGCACTTTTTTGGAGGAATTTTGCCCATCATTCACAATCCTCATGGGAGACTTTTTTTGGACGCATTCTAACCAGTAAATAAATGCTCGCGATGCTCTATTCTGCCTATAAATCGCTCTAAAAAAAACCTAATTTAATGTTGTATACACATGCTGTCATGTAAGTATATATGTATAGTAACAGGCACGTTCATAATATTTACGTATTTTGATCATTTTAAGCATACGGCAGTACATTCATTTTAAGCAGACTTCATGAGAGACAACAAACATAATAAAACATCACTTACTGGGCGTGTCAAAAAAAAATCAGATTAATCGCGATTCTTATTTGTAAAGATTTTAAAAAATCTAAAAAAAAATGTATTTATTTTTTAAAAATTTATTTCATCTGTCCTGTGCAGCCACTCAGACAAATCATATAGTAGATGTAGATGATCTATATCCACTGTACACATTTACTTTACAAAAGATACTTCTCTTGTTGTCTTATTTGTATTTGGCTTTATTAAATGTTTGGCTAGAATCTGATTAAACAAAACCAGTTTTCTTTTAAGTAATATAGAAATTAATCACAGCTGTTTATCTATTTTATCGAGGACTGTAGTTCATCATAGAACTGGCCTCCAATGTTATTAGAACATACTGATTTTGAATCGAGAACCGTTTTGGATCGAGAATTAATTCTGAATCGAATCTTTACCCCCAAGAATTGAATGGAATCATGTGGTGCCCAAAGGTCCACACCCCAATCACTTACTGTACAATGTCTGCTCTCACTGGGATATTCCCGTTTAGATGAAGAATGACTCATGAAGAAAAAAAGGGGGTAGAACCAAGCGTCTTTTCGGGTCTTTTTTTGCCATTCCCGGCTATACATTGGATGCCAAAGTTGACCAACTCGTTGGATTATGGTTTATGGTTTGAGTTTAGTTAGAACGTGCACCACACCTAGTGTGTGTGTGACAATCACTGGTACTTTAACTTTAACTTAACTTAACATACAACATGATATGTCACAATTTCCAGTTTCTCTATTCAACGTGTCGGAAAAGGAGTAGGAAGAAGCAGCGCTCATTTAATCCTATGCCTGTTCTCAATTTTGTTCACACTCCATAAATAATAACATTCTAAAAAAAAAATACATAAATAAATAGTGAAGTAAGTTGGATTTAAATATAAATAAATAGGATGATCAGTAAATTCAGAATGTTTATCATGTAATTCTTTGTACTTTGTGAACACTTTCAGAGTTTCTTGAAGTGGATTATATTAGTACATTGTTTGACATATTTATTCCATCATTTAATTCCACATACTGATATACTGAAGGTTTTAAGTGTTGTACGTGGGTACAAATGTTTTAAATTACAACTAAGATTATATTTCTCTTCTTTAGTTGAGAAAAATTGTCTTACATTCTTGGCTAGCAGGTTATAGTTTGCTTTGTGCATCATTTTAGCTGTTTGCAAATTCACTATGTCGTTGACTTTCACTATTTTTTATTGAATAAATAAAGGGATTGAATGTTGTCTATATCCAACATTATGACCACTTTGGTAACACGGTTAGCGACTGAAGCGTACGTTCCTAGTTACATTACCTCTAACACTACCAAGCAGTAGAGAATATTAAGTGATTTTTGGTCCAAAACATATTTTATCCCTTATTGAAATATTTATTGCCAACTTATGTTGTATATTTTTATTTCAAGTTCATTTCATCATCAATTTTTACACCCAAACATTTGATTTAATTTATTCTTTCATTGCCAACTTATGTCCTCATCCTTCTACTATCCAGGTGAGAGGCATTATTTATAAACTTTCAAGAGCTCCGAGGCGAGAAAGCAGCTCGCCAGCCCACAATGTCAACATGGCAGCATGACAGTGACTAAAACTGGTCCTGTTGTAGATTTAGTTTTTAAGATAACCTTAATAAATGTGCTTTCAAGACCACTTCAAAGATCTTTTATACTTTATATTTTAGTCGACGAAATGTACTGTTACTGAGGTCCACTGAAATGTTGAGAAATGTAGTCGACTAAAACAATCAATTTAGATGACTAAAATATGACAAACTAAAATACATTTTCCTCAAAAGACTGTGACTATGATTAAAAAGTGCTGTCGAATTTTAACACTGTTGAGGATAACTAAGACGAACATTTATAGTCAAAAGTTACCCCAGCAAGCACAAAACATTGAAACGTTTACAAACTTATTGAATCAGGTCCTGACATTGAGTAACACAAAACGTTGAAACAACATGCTTTTTGACAACGTGTAATCAATGTTGAGTTCTGACGTTGATTTTACATTGAAATATGGTCATTTCCCAACCAATATTCTACAACACAAATACAACGTTGAAACAACATGCTTTTTGACAACGTTTATTCAATGTCAGGTTGTGACGTTGATTTGACATTGAAATGTAGTCATTTCCCAACCAGTATTCTACAACACAAATACAACGTTGAAACTACATGCTTTTTGACAACGTTTATTCAATGTTGAGTTTTGGCGTTGAATTGACATTGAAATTTGGTCATTTCCCAACCAATATTCTACAACACAAATACAACGTTGAAACAACATACTTTTAGACAATGTTTAATCAATGTCATGTTCTGACGTTGATTTGACATTGAAATTTAGTCATTTCCCAACCAATATTCTACAACACAAATACAACGTTGAATGAAGCAACATGCTTTTTAACAACATTTAATCAATGTCAGTTTCTGACGTTGATTTGACCATTGAAATGTGGTCATTTCCCAACCAACAACGTGAATCTAACGTTGGGCACCAACGTTGTCTCAGTTTACAAATACAAATATTTTGCAAGGTTGTCTCAAGGTCAGTTTCAGAGGGCGTGTACGTACAATCAACGTTGTATCAATGTCTTGTGCCTGCTGGCTGCTGTCTGGCCACTCAAAAATAGTTTGTCTGCGTTAGTACTCATAATAACAATATTGCTAATAATACTTGGCTAATATTCAAGTCAGGAAATGTAAATTATTGTCGGCGCTTTTCGGATGTTTTTGGAGAGACTTCTGGGCGGAGTAGGGGACCTCTGCTTGCCTCCATTAGAAGCAGTATTTAGTCGGAATGCATCACAACAAAAACATGTCTTGTCTCTCCTGACGATTGTGAAGGATGGGCAAAGTTCCCAAAAAAGTGCAGTTCCCCTTTGGGCTGGAGAGCGGTCG
This sequence comes from Entelurus aequoreus, assembly GCF_033978785.1. NCBI lineage: Eukaryota > Metazoa > Chordata > Actinopteri > Syngnathiformes > Syngnathidae > Entelurus > Entelurus aequoreus. The sequence goes on from NC_084731.1 coordinate 66,799,771, forward strand.
CGCCCACCCCTCACCCCCTTGTGTGCTAAAATATGACATGTTGCGGTGGTTACTCGTCTCTGTTAGTTTGTTCTTTGCGTGAACCTCGAGATCCTAACTGTGGTTTTGAGGAGAGAGTCACATACAGTAACATTGCCTTGACTTCTTCCCGACTATGAGAGGTCTCTATGCTCGCTCTGTACAGGACAGATCCCCATATTAGCCCGTGTGGGCAATCAAATCCATATTTTGGACTATTGCATATTCCTGTATATAAACTGACGAGGTAAGGGGATACGAGGACCCTGAAACTTTTTCATAAGAGGACTGTATTTAAGATGATAAATTATTTTACTCCCATAATGAGAACTTAAGGTAGAGACCCTGTAAATAATGTAGATATGACAAAGTCAGTCATGTGCATGATATTTAAGAAACAGCAAAAAGAAGATGTGAGAGGATTTGAAACGGCTTCACCTTCAGAGTATCCAGTATAAGTGTTACTGAAAAGAACTTTTGGTACAAGCATGCAAATGACGAAAACAAAAAACAAATGTTAGAATGAAATAAGTGGGAAAACAAAGTTAGCAAAACATTATCACATGCTTTTGTTCCTTGGCTAGCAAAAATCCAACACCTTTTGCCAGTAGTGCCAACTATTAGGAATGCTGTAAAAGTTGAGGTCGGGCGGACAGATATCAGCACAGTATAGTCCTTGCTCGACTGTAGTTTGACCATGCAAGGATCAAAACAAGGACAGATGCTCACCACAAAGGCTTGAACATGAGGAGAAAAAAAAGGGTGCTACGTTCTATCATAGCGTGGTCGTGCTTCAGCAACATACTACCTTTATTTCCTACATCCTCACTGGCAAGACGCCTCCTTTTCACGCCCTTCACCCATCACTTCGATCTACTTTCCCCCTCATCACTGCCATCGTGTGCTGGAGGATTCTGGGAAGCTCCGTTTAGGAAGTGCCTGCTCAGCAACAAAATATCAGGAAATGTCTACTGTGTGTCCTCCAGATGGTGTGTTCAGAGTGGTAGAGCTGGTCCGCACCCTCACTTATTTGTCTGAGGTGTGAATGGACGCAGGCGGTCTTGCGTTCTCACCACCACAAACATGTGTGGCAGGACTTCCTGTGTCAAGTGTTCCCGTAGCAGTACCATGAAATAAGAAGGCGCTAGTTTTCCAGAAAACGCTCTTTTCCATTCTCTCTCTGTCTCCCGTCTAGCTCTCTCTCTCACACACACACACACCAACACACACGCGACTGCACACAGTCCGACACGTAAGAAGGCCACAGTCTTTCTCTCTGTGCTCATGTCTTTGGGAACAGTCCAATCTCTCCCTTAGATTTTACTCAGGGTCAAAGAACAGGGAGACGATATGTGGAGTGTCGCTAACATGACGCTAACACGACGCTAACACGACGCTAACACAACAATACTCCGCTCGTTTTGTCTCATTTTGTAAGGCGGTGAATGTGATCTGTCGAAGCTTTATATTTTTGTAAGTCATTTCTTAAGGTCGTAAACGCACAAGAGGAATACAAAGACGTAGAAGTGCTGTCCCCGGTCATGTGGTAAAACACCCATCTACAATTGGAAGATGTGTAAAATGTGCATTTCCCTGATTCCTCTATCACGTTTACATTGTTGACACAAACACACACACTCTTGCACTTCTGACCTTCTTGAGACCGGAGAAAAATGCCTCCCTCTTTAGGACCACCCTTTCTAGATATATAAAGATTTGTATTCACAACATTAATACTATATATATACAAACTATGCAAATATAAAAAAGGTAACATTTTAGTAATTTTTTTTGTTGTTGAATTTTTTGTTTGTAATTGGTTTTTAATCTTTATTATTTACTTCAAGTTATTACAGTATGTCTCTATATACATAATTATTTATTTTTTGTTTTAATTAATTGTGGCCAAAGGGGACGCATTTCAATTTTTTCACACACACTTGTTATTACATATGTTGGCCAGAGGGGGAACACTTCAAATTTTTACAAACACTTGTTATTTTATATGTTGACCAGATGGGGAGCACTTCAAATTTTTACAAACACTTGTTATTTCATATGTTGGCCAGACGGGGAGCACTTCAAATTTTTACACACACTTTGTTATTTCATATGTTGGCCAGATGGGGAGCACTTTTAAAAGCGACACACAGTCAATTTGAAAAATCCCTCCTTTTTGGGACCACCCTCGTTTTGACCAGCAGGGGTGCAAATGAGACATTGTCTATTAGATGCAATGTTATTGGGACCATGATTTATGTCATCACTTGTTCACACCTCCTCATATGGAAGATACTTTTCCTTGTCTCAAGAAGGGTAGAAATTCAAGAACACACACACACGCACACACACACACACACACACACAAGGTGACATTCTTGCGCTTGTCAATTCTCAGAAGGAATGGCGAACACGGAGACGGGGTGATCTTGTGTAGAAATGAGGTTGCTGGTAAACATGGGAAATGAACAGTATGACCTTACAGGTGTTCACCCTAGAAGGGGGCGTGGCCAAAAGCAGGACATTGCATGCTGGAATGGTAGACCCTTCTAGATAACCTCTGACCTCTCCACTCCTCCGTCTTCCCTCGGTCTCACCTCCACCCTGCCTGCTGTCGTCTTCTCCATCCTTCTCCATCATTCCTCTTCTTTTCTTCTTTGACTTCCTAAGTTCTTTTTTTGTTTGCATGCACAAGCATCACACAACTGTTGATGTTTTGAAGACAATATTTTTGTTGCTGAGGCCATGCAAAGTGTTTTGAATATTGCCCTTATATGTGGAAAATGTCCTCTGAATGCTTTACATAATTTCTGCTGTAAAATGAAATCAGAATAAAAAGAAAATTTGCACTTTAATGCGTCTTTGCTTGATATGTTGGGCATCAGTGCCAATCTTCATGGGCAGATGTCATCAAAATATATATATAATCATATCTACAAGGTTTTAAATAATCATTAAATTGTCATATTTGCCACACGATTTTGTATTCATTATTTGATGTATTGTCCTCTGTGGAGGACATTGGTATTAAGCTTTCATCCGTCATCTTTTCTACAGTTTTGGTGAAGGGAACGGGACATACTGTAGTAATACAACAGACTTTTTATAGCTGTCATTGCAAGACGTGGGAAATAATCAATTTTTAGGTGCATCACAAGGGTGATTGTAAACGTCAATAATGGGTAATCAATGTGTTTATTGTAAATAAAGTCCTGCAGGCAGTTGTAAAATGTGTCTGACTGCAGCGAGACGCCTCACCGAGAAAGTCGACAAGCTTCTTTATTTTAAGGCACTATTGTTCCAGTTTTGCACTCATTTCCATGAACTTAATAAATGTAAGCATGATTAATTGAACTGGTTCTTATTACAAATGCACTGTTTTTAAATGATAAATGCTCATTTAGTGCAACAAAAAAGAATGTAAAACTGCATCAATATACTTAGGGATGCATCAATAATTGTTTTTTAATCGAAACGTAACTATATGTTCCATATTTACAGTTGTTATAACAACAGTAAAAAAAAAAAACGAGAACATTTTTCTGATTTGGCCATTTTTTCTAATGACGACACACTTTTTCAGTCGTTTTGTAAATGTTACTGCAAGGAGAAGTTTGTCTTGTCACTTCCACACATGCATGTGTTTCATGGATGATCTTTGACATGAAATAGTTTTATACTGTAGAAATAGTATTATATATACTGGAGTGGTAAATCCTTGTGTCATTTGAAAACACTTGTTACCAAAACCACCTTGTTGTGCCTAACAAAACACTATTAAATTAACTTTATAAGGTTTTAGTTTATTTTTAAATGTTTTATTTGACCCGAACAATTGAATAATTGATTCTATTGTTATATATATAATAGGGTCAGGAAGAAATATTTTCTATTTTCTTGGACAAATCCAGTGGAAAGCCCAGGATGTCCTCTCCAAAACACAACAGCTTGTATTCTTCTTTTATTCCGAGTAGTTTTCATTGCAATTAGGTCAAAGGAAACTGAAAAAGTATACATATATATATATATATATATATATATATATATATATATATATATATATATATATATATATATATATATATATATATATATATATATATATATATATATATATGTGTGTGTGTGTGTGTGTGCGTGTGTGTGTGTGTGTGTGTGTGTGTGTGTGTGTGTGTGTGTGTGTGTGTGTGTGTGTGTGTGTGTGTGTGTGTGTGTGTGTGTGTGTGTGACCACAGAACTTTCCTCCAGAAGGTCTTATCTTTGTCCATGTGATGTCAGTTGAATCAAAAATTGAGCTGTTTTGCCACAATACCCAGCAATATGTTTGTAGGAGAAAAAGTGAGGCCTTTAATCCCAGGAACACCACACCTACCGTCAAGCATGGTGGTGGTAGTATTATGCTCTGGGCCTGTTTTTCTGCCAATGGAACTGGTGCTTTAAATGGGACAATGAAAAAGGAGGATTACCTCCAAATTCTTCAGGACAAGCTAAAATCATCAGCCCGGAGGTTGGGTCTTGGGCGCAGTTGGGTGTTCCATCAGGACCATGACGCCAAACACACGTCAAAAGTGGTAAGGGAATGGCTAAATCAGGCTACAATGAAGGTTTTAGAATGGCCTTCCCAAAGTCCTGACTTAAACGTGTGGACAATGCTGAAGAAACAAGTCCATGTCAGAAAACCAACACATTTAGCTGAAGTGCACCAATTTTGTCAAGAGGAGTGGTCAACAATTCAAGCAGGAGCTTGTGGATGGCTACCAAAAGCGCCTTATTGCAGTGAAACTTGCCAAGGGACATGTAAGCAAATATTAACATTGCTGTATGTATACTTTTGACCCAGCAGATTTGCTCACATTTTCAGTAGACCCATAATAAATTCATAAAAGAAGCAAACTTCGTGAATGTTTTTTGTGACCAACAAGTATGTGCTCCAATACCTCTATCACAAAAAATAAGAGTTGTAGAAATGATTGGAAACTCAAGACAGCCATGACATTATGTTATTTACAAGTGTATGTCATCTTTTGACCACGACTGTATATATATATATATATATATATATATATATATATATATATATATATATATATATATATATATATATATATATATATATATGCAAAATACGATAAGGGTATCGCAACTGGCTCACCTTTACAGGTACTCGCCCCTGCACCATCTGTGAGCCTGTGGCCTCGCTCTCTTCATCTCTCCTTCCATCAAGGCACCGGCGGGACTCTGCATGGCAGGGACGTCCTCCTCCCTGAGCCAAAACTAAGCTTGACCGCATACCTCAACTGGACATGAGTTGGTTGGCATCAGCAGATTCTCAAATGGGCACCCCCCGTCATCAACGTTTCGTCGAATTAAGCCCATGACGCTTCGGAGGGGCTCGACGGCAGATCCAGCGTCCTGGATCTACCCCCGCTGAATGCCACCCAACTCTATGTCCCTAGTCCTTCAGTAGGTCGGCTCTGCCATCGCACCTTTCTTTGTAACCAAATCCAGCGCGATGCTTCCTCTGCCCTTTTAGTGGTGTTGGCTACCAGCCGCTTCCTAGCCAGCCCCTCGATCCCTAGCAGTCCGAGTGCTCTCCAGAGCGACCACCCCGCAAAGCCTCTACAGCCCACCTCCACCGGTAGGTTCCAGGCCTTCCATCCATTGTGCTGGCTCTCGAGGATGAGGGTTTGGTACTTCTTGAGCTTGCGTTCGTACGCCTCCTCTATCCTCTCTTCCCAAGGTACTGTCAGCTCGATAAGCACCACCTGTTTGGTTCCTCTAGACCACAGAACAATATCAGGTCTCAGGGTAGTGTGGGCTATCTCCTCTGGGAATTTGAGCTGCTTCTTCAGGTCTGCCCGCATCTCCCAGTCGTTTGCTGTGGCCAGAACTCCTTTGTTCCTCCCTCCTGCTGCTGCGCTTTCACCTGCCCTGACGAAGTGGATGAAGCGTGGCCCATTAGAGAGCTGCCTTGTCCTCTTCCTGGCCTGCTCAACACCTTCTGCCAGCTGAGCAAGGATCTGGTCATGACGCCACCGGAACTTGCCATCTGCTAAGCTTGAGTGACAAGAGGAGAGGACATGCTCCAGGTTAGCTATCTTCCCGCAGAGTGTGCAGCTGGGGCTCTCTACCATTCCCCAAGTATGGAGGTTTGATGGGGTGGGCAGGACATCATATGTAGAACACAGCAGGAACCTGATCCGGTGGCCTTCCATGCTCCAGATGTCCTGCCAGGTTAGAGATCTGTCTTTTACACTCTCCCATCTAGTCCAGCTGCCCTGTTTTTTCATGGCTACTGCCTTGACATACCGGCTTTCCTCCTCAGCCTTTCGGACCTCCCTCTGCACCAAGCCTCGCCGCTCCTTTGGGTCAGCTTTGTTCCATCTTGTTCTGGATGAGCAACCCAGACCAAGTCTTCCCTGGGCTACTGATCCCACAATGTCCGCGTGATGCAGTCGATCCTCCGCCTCCCTCAGTGCTTTGCTGGCTAACCACTTTCTGCCTGACCTGACGACAATGCCTGCCTGCCGTACTCGCTTGTCTTTGCTGTCTCGTAGCATCATGGCCTGGCGTGTTTTTGTCACCTTGTACTCCTCCACCACTGATGTTATTGGCAGCTGTAGCTTGCTTCCTGTGCTGTACAGTCCAATGGAACAGAAGCTTCTTGGGACACCCAGCCATCTCCTCAAGTAGGTGTTCAACTTTTTCTCCAGACTCTCAACTGTGGATACAGGTACCTCATAAACCAGGAGTGGCCAGAGCAGACGGGGGATAACCCCATGTTGGTAACCCCAGGCCTTATACTTGCCCGGGAGGCCGCTCTTTTCGAGGGATGTCATCCAGGCTTCTGCTTGGCTAAGCATTTCTCTCACACTCAGCCGGTCATTGAGGTCTGCCCTATACCACTTCCCCAAGCACTTCACAGGTTTCTCTTGGACAGTAGGGATGATGTTCTCCCTGATCTTGAAGCGAAACTGGTCCTGAACACGCCCTTTCTTCAGAACCAGGCTTCTGGACTTTGCCGGTTTGAACTCCATCCTTGCCCAATTGGTGAGCTCAATCAGGTCCTCCAAAATCCATCTTCCTTCTGGCACTGATCTTGCTGTGATGGTAAGGTCGTCCATGAACGCTCTAATGGGCAGCATCTGGATTCCGCTTGCAAGGACTGCGCCTCGACCTAACTTCTCTGCCGACTTGACAAGAAGGTTCATGGCTGCAGAAAATAAAATCACTGAAATTGTGCAGCCAGTGACAATGCCCACTTCGAGTCTCTGCCAGTTGGTGGTGAATTCTCCGCAGGTGAATCGCATGTTGAATCTGTCAAAGTACTGACGCAAGAGTTTCTGGAATCGCTCTGGTATGTGGTAAGTCTTCAAAGTCAGCTCCACTAACTTGTGGGGTATCGTTCCATAGGCATTTGTTAGATCAAGCCACAAGACTGCTAGGTCTCCGTGGTTCCTCTTTGCATCCTCGATGATCTTGGAGATTACGCTGGTGTGTTCGAGACAGCCAGATACCCCTGGAATGCCACCTTTTTGAACTGAAGTATCCATGTAGCCATTATCCAACATGAAGGTGGTTAACCTCTTCGCCAGAATCCCCAGGAAGAGCTTAGCTTCCACATTGAGGAGGGAGATGGTACGGAATTGCTTAATCCCTGATACCTCTATAATGTGAGTGATAACACTTTTATCAATGGGGCCCTTTTGGGTCCATGAGAATTTAAGTGGGTTTTAAAAGAAAAAAAAAATTGTGCTTGCTCAAAAAATATTATGGATCAAGATCAATGTTGTTATTGATCTATTTAAGGCTCCACTAAAAATATTCCACTTTGATATATTTCTGTTGGGGAAAACATTGCATATTTTGTGTTTTTGCCATAAAAAAGATGTTCTTTGCCAAAAAGGGCGTACGAAATTTTAAAAAATTTAACATTGGATCTGAAGATGATCTATAGATTTAATCGTTAAAGTTCAAACAAAAAACTAAAACTAGTGTATTTTTAACCACTGTGGGGTCCTTCAGAAATTTAGTGGGATTTTTTTTTTAAACTGGCTTTGCATAAAAACAATATGAATCAAAATCAATGTTATTATAGATTATTGACCTATTGAAGGCTCCACACAAAATATTACACTTTGAAATATTTATGTGGGGGGGTTTTAGCTATAAAAACAGGGTTTTCTCGCAAAAAAGGGCATACAATATTAAAAACAACTTTATATCGACTGATAGATCTGAAGTTCATTGTAGACTTTTTTAAAACGTTGACCAAAAAAAATTATATATGACTTATTTTTAACAGTTTTATGACTGAGACACTTCTGGGTCCCCTGGAGCAAACTAGCGGGGAGCCAATAGAAATAGACTTAGCAGTAGTTTGGAAAGTGACAAATATTAAAATGTAATATTTCCCAGTGCGCAGCCCTCAGTGGAGAAAGTTTGGACCCCCCTGTACTGGAGGTTTGACATTGCAAGGAAGGTTTTGAGCAGCAGACCACCCTGATGGAGCAGCGGCCGACAGGAAAATTACTGGGAAGCCAATGACGTCAATCCATTTTACCGTAAAACATGGTGAATGCGTTTGTCCTTGCCACTCAAAATCTCCTGTTGTTGGATTTTACATTTTTTTAGTCAGGGCAAGGCAATTTTATATATATATATATATATATATATACATATATATATAATCATAATATACCACTCCATGCTTGTTTTCCCTTACATTTCAACCTTTACTCGGTATTTTTCCACCTCGCTCAATGTCACTACCGTCATTACGGTAATGGCCGGAAATGACGTGGGCATCGCAGCTGATATAACGACTCGGGTGCTTTTCCGGTGTAAAATGGATTTTTTTGCCTCAGGATAAACTTCTTTCACATTTGATTCCAGCCGACGTTTTCATCGACAGATGTGTTGGTTCCGACACGCCGGACCTTCGTTGTCGTGCGCAAGGCGACGTATGGCCGCTGCTTGTGGGACGTCCCGTGTCGCCGTCGACTGAGCGCACAATGCAGGCCTAGCTGACGTTAGCATCGCTGCTAGCTGGCGAAAGCTCCTCGGTTATCTGCTCCAGTAGGTACTCGAACCTCGAACTGAGCCGTTTGTTGGACTGTGCGAGGACGTACTTTCAGGTCTGTGACATCCTCCTTCATCAAGTGTGTGACATATATATCACCAAAGTTAATAGGTGGTTAGCATTGGTGACCAAGTATGTCGAGTTTGCGGTTATTTGTATGACTTGACATTTGAGGCTGATAGTGACTGTCACTTGCATTAGTCAGCGGGTCCTGCATGTGTGGTCATGGCGGCGCTTTAAACTGTGCAAGGCACTGCCATCTAAACATGGAGCAAGTGCCGCTGCAAGGAGGACTAAATAAAGAGCGGATTTGTGCAAATAATCTAACCAAGTCTGATGTCTGTCATAACCTTGTGGTGCCTACAATCGTTTCGACTTGTTCTGCTCCGTTTTAAACAGTAATCATGTTAGTTGCGGTTAGGGCTGGGCGATATGACCTTTTATTAATATCTCGATATTTTTAGGCCATGAACACTTGATGCATATAATCACAGAAGTATGATGATTCTATGTGTCTACATTAAAACATTCTTCTTCATACTGCATTCATATATGCTCATTTTAAACTTTCATGCAGAGAGGGAAATCCCAACTAAAACTGTATTTATTAAACAGTTATTAAGCAGTGGCACAAACATTCATGTCATTTCCAAAACAGAACGTGCAAGATTGTCAGAGACATTTTAAAACAAGCTATTAGTGCACTATTGTGCATGATGTCACTAAGATGACATATCAAAACAACACTAAATTGAAGTGCACTTTTTGTACAGAACACCACTACAATAGTTAAAAAAAAAAATGTTGTGCATGATGTCACACAAGATATTTCAATAACTGTCAAATAAAAATGAGCTACATAATAGGAAATCAAATAGTGTATGTCCTTCGCTATGTGGTAGGTTCCTGCGGACGTTATCTCCTTTTGTTGTTGACTATTTGTTTCATACGGTGTTGATCTGGAAACGGTTGCTTTGGCATTTTGTGGGTGTGACACCGGCAGAGATGTTGACATGCAGAGTTTCAACCACTCTTCACTCTCTAGCGGGTGACTTTTCAAATGATGCTACAAATTAGCAGTGCTGCTACTTTTTGTAGCAACGCTTTTGCCACATACTTGACATATTACAGTTGTCTGTTCAACATCTTACCGCTTGAATCAATCAATGTTTATTTATATAGCCCTAAATCCCAATTGTCTCAAAGGGCTGCACAAGCCACAACGACATCCTCGGTTCAGAGCCCATATAGGGGCAAGGAAAAACTCACAACCCAGTGGGATGTCAAAGCCAAACCACTGCCAGACGATGGACCCCGTGCTGTTTTTCTTGGGAACTAATTCCTCTTCCTTCATTTGTTACCAGATTCGCACCTTTCTCTCGTATTACCACTCGCACCACTCCGCCAGCATCACAGCTAACGTTACCCATGCCGCTACCTCTCTGCTCGGCGAGAGCGTATGACGTTGCATGTGTGACAGTATGTGACGTATGTTTTATGTCTCTGATAGGAGAGACAAGAAAGAGTGAGAAGAGCCTGTAGTCTAATGCCCGCAGCTAAACTGCGTGAGAACGTATACTCGAATATCACAATAGTAATTTTCTATATCGCACAGAGACAAACCTGCGATATATCGAGTATACTGTATTCCATATATCGTCCAGCCTTAGTTGCGATCATTATATACGGTGCCTTTCTCTGTATAGACCATTTTTTTGGACTGTAGCCCATGTTTTAATCGTTATTTTGTAAATTGATCCCACATCTTTTATATTCTAGTTTCTTCAAAATAGCCAGCCTTTGCGGAACACGGAAGTCACGCCCACATTGCGTCACATGTTCTAATGATCTTTCTATAGCTTGTATTCCCACACGTGACCTCGACCTGGAAGTGGAAAAAAGCGGTGGTCAACCATGCCAAGATGGCTGTGCATCGAACGAGCAATCTGAGTACGCAAGTGGCCTAGATCTTCCTGCAAAATAATTAGACATAGACTTCCTTTTATTGTCATTCCAATTTTAACTTTTCAGTACAGATAAGATTTGTGTACCCCCACCAAGGACTGTTTTCACTGCTGGACTCTAGAAAGAGGTTCCACAGCCTCCATAGCAGAACCCCCCAGGTTCTGTAACAGCTTCTTCCCTCAGGCCATAAGACTCTTTAACGCATCAAAAATAATCCCCTCAATTCCCCCCAAAAACGGATTAAATGGCTGGAATATAAAGACAATATAACATACATCCATAAACGTGGATGCATATGCAAAAGTGCAATATATTTATCTGTACAGTAATCTATTTATTTATATCTGCACCTTATTGCTCGTTTATCCTGCACTACAACCAGCTAATGCAACAAAATGTCGTTCTTATCTGTACTGTAAAGTTCAAATTTGAATGACAATAAAAGGAAATGTGTTGCATTAGCTGGTTGTAGTGCAGGATAAAAGAGCAATAAAGTGCAGTAATGAATAAATAGATTACTTGTTGCGCGATCAAGCGTGGAACGCGCTGAGTGATCACTGTGGCTAATACACACACATATACATTAATTTGCTCTTAAAACAGGAATAAACTACAACACTGGTTATTGGTTGGGGGTACTAGTAGCCCCGGGGGTGATTGACAGAACTCAAGGGTACATGGGATTTAGTTATAATTTATTATTTGATCCCCTGCTGATTTTGTAAGTATACCTCCTTACAACAATAGACACACTCCAGAATTGTTATGCTAGGTTCATTTTCACAAGGAGAGTATGTAAAAATGCAACGGAAACAATATTTCAAAAAGTAAAAAAAAAATTTAATTAATCAAAATGTATTTATATAGCCCTTCATCATTAGTGCCTCAAAGGGCTTCACAAACCACATCCAAAGTTTACGGTATTCATTTGTATTTCCTATCATGGTTTTATGCTGCCGATAATAATACCCGTCACATGTATTAACTGTAAATGTTTCAATTTTTACATGTTGAGTGTTATTGACAGTTTTAACAATATCAACACAATATTTAAACTAGTTCCTTATCTTTTATTACATATACGTTTTGGAGCAAAACTAAGTAGAACACAATCACTAAATAAAACCAAACACTACCATTTACTACTCATTTAAATCCTTTGTTGTTTGTCCTCAAAGTTAATTTTTTCATTCCCTGAGTTTGACAAAAGAACAAAAAATATTCTGACAAAAAAAGAATATTTATCTAGTCGACACCACCAATGTATGGATGGATACGCCCTCTTTACATGTAGGGTACTGACTGTGACAATGCTGACATCTTCTCCTCAGACTTTTATTCATCTACTTGTTAATAGCTGCTTACTTTCTGCTGTTCCATCTTCAAGTTAACTAATCACTTATTTCTTGCTGGTTGTTAAAAGCTAGCTTAGCTATTAGCATACCCGCTCCTTGCTTGTGCTCGGTGTGTTACATGTTATAAGTAAGGCTCATCTTCCAGTGATAGTGATACTTAAGATACTAATGGAGGTGATTATTATTAGTTTAGGGGTTGTAAACATTTGCTCCACACTGGTTATGGAGACACTAGATGCTTGTCAGTCAGGGTACTAAAAATAAATGGTGTCAAACAGAGGCCATCTGTGTATGTAATCGCCAATAAAAAGCATTTATCGGCGATGGCGATGGCGATGACCGACTTTCCCGCCGATGAATCGGCACATCTCTGATCTGTATCTTAAATGCAAATAAATAATTAGGGGGTACTTGGCTGAAAAACATGTTCCACCGTAAATAGCCACAAGATGGCGCAGCAAGAGTAAAAAACAGTCATCTAGCATCCTCCATGGCTTTTAGTCTTCTTTGATGGTTTGTTTGGCCGTTTTGAGGGTACAAGACATTTTTAAAGTACAGTTGAATCTAAAAAGGCTGAATACCATCATATTCCAGACGCTAAGTGATACATACAAGTGCAAAATGAGTTAGTCATATCAATGCAGTATTTAGCTGGCCTGTTCTCCAGGTACTCTGCCTTCCTTGCAGTTCCCAAATACATGCTCCAATCTAAACCTTACTGAGATATTTAGTTGCGCACATTAAACCTAGAGATCAATCTATTCTCCAAGGAATATGACATCAGGAAGTTAATTTTCATATAGTTACATCCCTAATAATAAATAACACAAACATCAGATTTGCAACAGATACAACACAACTACAGAGTTAGAGTACATTTAAAATACCTGTGTTGTAAATATTCATTGAGTGTTAATGTATAACATAGAATCTGATGGCATTGGAACAGCGTTGTGCATTAAATAAATCAGAGGTTTGTTGATGTTAATTTCTCTGTCTCTCACAGCCATGACCTCTCAGCTGCAAGTCTTCTCTCCTCCCTCCATCTCCTCCAGTGCCTTTTGTCGCGTTAAGAAGCTGAAGGTGGAGAACAATGTCTGGGATGTGTCCACTACTGAAGCGTATAGTTCCTTGGCAGGCCAGTCTGCATACACCTTCACTCCGGCCATGGCTGTGCCCCCCTTTGCACCGTCCCTGGTCTTCCCCCCGACAGCGCCTGGGTCTCGGGGTCAAGTGGTGGTCCGTGCAGCTGACAGCACTGGCAGTCTTCCTCGAGGCTCCAGTCGACGCGTGGCGGAGCATGCCACATCCTCCTCTTACGCTCATGTGGAGACAGCCTCGGAAACCAGGGGACAACACCGCCACGGGCACAAGCGCAAGATGGAGGAGACCCACGAGGGCAGCGGGAGTGGCTGTGGCAGTGTGCAAATTCTGGAGGAGCTCTCCGCCCCGGCGGCGACGTACTCCACCCGTACGGGCGGCGGAGGCGGAGGCACGGGCCAGTCCATACCTCACTCGGCTCCCACCACAAAGAGTAGTAGCTCCAACGGCGAAGGCGACTATCAGCTGGTGCAGCACGAGATCCTCTGCTCAGTGACCTGCAGCTACGAAGTCTTGGAATTCTTAGGGAGGGGCACCTTTGGCCAAGTGGCCAAGTGCTGGAAGAGGGGTACCAATGAGATTGTGGCTATCAAGATTCTCAAGAACCATCCTTCATATGCACGCCAGGGACAAATTGAGGTAAATTATGATGTCATATGTGAATCCAACCTAAATGATATTTTCCTCTATGGATTATGATCTCAAACTACCACATCTTTTTTCAATATCTTTACAGTTTTGCTTATTTAGTTCAGAAAATGGTAGGGGTGTAACGGTACACAAAAATTTCGGTTCGGTACGTACCTCGTTTTAGAGGTCACGGTTCGGTTCATTTTCGGTACAGTAGGACAACAACAAAATATAATTTTTTTTGTTATTTGTTTACCAAATTTGTAAACAATGGCTTTATCCTTTTAACATTGGGAACACTTTAATAATTCTGCCCACGTTGATCAACATTAAACTGCCTCAAGTTGTTGTTCAGATTAAATACAATGACAAAACTTTTCTTCTACATATAAAAAGTGCAACATGAAACAGTTTCAAGTCAACTCATCATGCTTAATTTATTACAGCATTTGGGAAGCCTGTAGTTGATGTTTATTATGTAAATGTTATATTTTTATCAACATGTGATAGCAGGGACCCTGCCATTCAAAACTAGGCTGCTGCATTTCTAATGATTAATGTAACTATAGCTGAAAAAATGGTACAATAGCAATAGGAGAGACTATGTAGGCTTAATGATGCAGTTACATTATTATATCAACTATAAGAGACAGAAACTCTTCATTTAACATAATGTCCTTTTTTGCTGCTTCAACACAGCTCAATCAACACAGAAAAAGGTAAAGTGAAATAACAGACAGACAGGGCTTTGCTGTCCGTAACACACACACACACCGCAAAATGAGCTAACGTTACGCTAAAAGCGAATTAGCCTTCACCTCAAGCCAGGACTGTGAGCTAGCTGAACTGCCTTTTATATTTCTAGATAGACAACGGGCTCATAGTGATGTTACTAGTAGTTGACTGGGAGGTGTTTATTATAATTTGGGGAGAGTCCGCTGCCTGATACTTACCTGCTAAACGCTAAGCACTGACTACATGCGCTCTGAATACGCACTGCTGATTGGCTGTTACCGCTCTGAATACACACTGCTGATTGGCTGTTACTGCTCTGTTTGTAACCAATCAGATGGTTGTGTGGGTGGGACAATGCTGGGTGCTGTGTAGAGGACTGACAGGGACAGAGGCAGAAGGAAGCGGAGGCGGCTACTTAATATGTTCGTGTGGAAACTCGTTCGGTACACCTCCGAACCAAAACCCCCGTACCGAAACGGTTCAATACAAATACACGTACCGTTACACCCCTAGAAAATGGGCAAGGTCATGTCTTTAGCGACCCCTTAAGGGAAAAGTGGCCACTAAACGCAAATTGCCTTGACAAACTCACACGTTGTACGTTCTGGAAGAAAGCACAGAACAGTTTACATGGTAGTGAGTTTATCCCACCCCACCAAGCACACTTGTGTTACGGCCGCGCAGCCGATATTCTTACACTGTAGTCTCTAGTAGAGGTGGGGAAAATAATCGATATTTTTGCATCACAATTTGGACATGGATGATTATAGAATCGATTAGAAAACGTCAATAATCAATTTATCTATTGTAAATAAAGTAATGCAGACAGTTGTAAAATTTGACTGACTGCAGCGAGAGATCCGACCAACTCCTTTACTATCGGGCACTTATGGTGCAGTTTTGCATACATTTTCATTCATTTAATACATGTGGAAATTAATTGAACAGTTTCTTTTTCCAAATGAATTGTTTTTTTAAGTTACAAGTGATAAACGCTTATTTAGTGAATGTTGTCTGGCTATCTGTGTTGGCCCTGCAATGAGGTGGCGACTCGTCCAGGGTGTACCCCACCTTCCGCCCGAATGCAGCTGAGATAGGCTCCAGCACCTCGCGACCTTGAACGGGACAAGCGGTAGTAAATGGATGGATGGAAAGTAAATGTAAAACTGCATCAATATACATAAATTAAAAATGCATCATTAAACATTTTTCATCAAATCGTAGCTTTTGAATGGTAATTGTATGGTGCCCAAAGATTGCCACCTCTAGTCATTAGTCTAGGTCCTGCCTTGCTTGTCTGCTCTGTCCCATCTCCAACACTCCCAGCCGCTAATACGCATGCACAGATGGGGTAGAGCGGGACAGGAAGTACGACACATAAGCAATATAGGTCCGGTTGAATTTCAGAATAAAAGACTGTTTAATAATAGCTTACTAACCCACGTAGTCCACCTCTCTTTTTCTTCTCCAGTTGGACCTTCTATCTGTTGTTATCCCACATACTGTGTTGGTACTAGGGCTGCAACTAGTCACCGACTATCTTAACCATTAGTCACTAGTTGGATTATAAAGTGTGCACATATTCAGTGGCTCTAATTTTGCCATCATCTTAAAAATTCAGATTGAGATATTTTCAGGCATGTGTTCACTAACAACAAAGATGACTGATTTGTTAATAAATATGTATTTATACTGTATCTATGCAGCTCACTAGGCTGTTAAACATTTTTTAGTAAATATTAAAAACTTTGTGTGTTGTGTTGTGTTGTGTTGTGTTGTGTTGTGTTGCAAATTGACGCTGCTTTAAAAAGTAGTTGAATTTGTGTAAACAAAGTTTAGCTGACAGACTTTGGCTAACATGATAGTTAATCCATTTTTTACAAAACTTAATTTGACACTTGTTAGCTCGCTAGTAAAGGATAACAATCTTACAGAGTTCATATGTCGGACATTCCTTTTAATGCTCCCGTATCACACATATAGTGCCATAAAAATAAGATGTGCTGTACAGAATGAGCAAGGTATTCATATTTAAACAAGAATATGAGGAAATATTTCCACACTTTATATGTTTGCACCTGCGATGTTGATGCGAGTGGCGGTACTGACTTGCGTCCTTTGGAAAAATCAGAGTGATGATGTCACGACTATGTCGACAAGTTTTATTGTTGACAATGTCAACGAATTGTTGCACCCCTACTGGGTACATATAGAGTTACTACATTACCCAGAAGTCTTAGCGACAGGCCAGAATGAAGTAAAAGATTGTTTTTTAGTATAGACATGAGCAAGTACTAGTATTGCGCTGTGTTCTAAACAATCTGTTCCTGAAAGCTATGGGTGTTGCGTTCTTTAAACATAACATATCAGTGGCCTTGCACAATCGCAAGGTCTCTGGCTGTCTGGCGCAGCCTGAAATACTCAGCATGTAGCTGCTGAGTGTTGGAGGAGCACAGAGCAAACTCCTGGCACATCGTAACACAAATTAATCCAACTCATGCAGCACATCTTGATATTAGTGGCTGCTATATGGAGTAAAAAAAAACCTCCGCGATAGAGAAAGTTCATAACTTGACTTTTCTCTGCAAGGCACATTTTGACTCTTGCGTATTTGTAATTTCTGTCCAGGTGGGCATCCTGAACAGGCTGAGTGCAGAGAATGCTGACGAGTACAATTTTGTGCGTTCCTACGAGTGCTTCCAGCACAAGGGTCATACCTGCTTGGTGTTTGAGATGCTCGAACAGAACCTTTATGACTTTCTGAAGCACAGCAAGTTCAGCCCACTACCTCTGCGACACATTAGACCAATCCTCCAGCAGGTGAGACCACCATCTAAATGTCTTTGGGACCAGTGTTAATGCCTTGTCATGTTCAGGTGGCAACAGCACTTATGAAGCTGAAGAGCCTGGGACTTATTCATGCTGACCTCAAGCCTGAGAACATCATGCTGGTGGATCCTCTCCGGCAGCCTTACAGAGTGAAGGTCATTGACTTTGGATCTGCGAGCCATGTGTCCAAAGCTGTGTGCTCAACATACTTACAGTCCCGCTACTACAGGTACCACGCCTTCACAGACATGCTGACAGTTTATAGCATCAGCACTAGCTAGTCCCTCCAACATTTGCTTTGCTCTGCAGGGCTCCTGAGATCATTTTAGGTCTCCCGTTCTGTGAGGCCATTGACATGTGGTCTCTAGGCTGTGTGATTGCAGAGTTGTTTCTGGGTTGGCCTCTCTACCCTGGAGCCTCCGAGTACGACCAGGTCAGTACCTGCAATTTGGCCTAACTGAGACAGAAACCTAATTATTGTTTTTGTTTTTTTCTCAGATCCGTTACATCTCTCAGACTCAAGGCCTGCCAGCTGAGTACCTATTGAGCGCAGGCACCAAGACCAACCGCTTCTTCAACAGAGGCCCCGACTCCAGTTATCCACTTTGGAGGCTTAAAGTAAATTAAACCAGATCAGTCATTTAGATGTGTTGCTTATGTAGACAGTTAAGGAGTAATAACATGGTCATTATATCTGCTTTGCAGACACCATCAGAGCATGAAATGGAGATGGGCATCAAATCCAAGGAGGCTAGGAAATATATCTTCAACTGTTTGGATGACATGATGCAGGTACATATGTTCTTCTTTCATTTGGCTGGATGTGTGCAGGCTGTTCAGTGTTTTCAAAAACATAAGGTTGGAAATAAAAAAAATGCGTCAACCACTTAGCATTCTGGGATTTTATAAAAGTTAAAGTACCAATGATTGTAGGCTCAAATGACTAAGAAAGTAATACCCAAATTAAATGTAACACTGTCCTTGAACCATTTAGAGTAGAGGCATGGCTTTGGGCTTAACATTAAAATTTATGTCGATAGTCTCATCTTTAGCGCCGCCTTAGTGGCTCCCTGGAGCTTTTTAAAAAAATGGATAACGATGGGGGGAAAATATATATTTAGTTTTAATGTGGTTTCTGTAGGAGGACACACATGACATAAACCTTCCTAATTTTTAGGCAAGGCAAGGCAACTTTATTTATATAGCATGTTAATAACAACTTTTAAATTGGACCAAAGTGCTTTACAGGTTAAAAAGCATAGAACAAAAAAAACAAAGAACATACAAAATGCATAAGCTAAACAAGATAGTGCAAAAGCAATACGGTGAAAGGGTTCGGATAAAAAGTAAAATTGCAAGATAAAAATAATGAAATAATAAAAGTGCGACAAATTGAAAAAAAAAAATGAAAAAAAATAAAAAGAAAGGCCACTGTTTAACATGTTTATTTATGCTTCACTGAGGAGAGTCTTTAGAGAGCACCGTTTTGTCCTATTAATTTTGGCGGTCCTTGAACTCACCGTAGTTGTGGAGAATGTGATGCAACAGTTTTACATGTATAAATTTCTCTGACGCTGCCACAGAGACGTGTTTTATGCCACTCTTTCTTTGTCTCATTTTGTCCACCAAACGTTTTACACTGTGTGTGGATGCACAAAGGTGAGCTTTGTTGGTGTTACTGACTTGTGTGGAGTGCTAATCAGGTGTATTTGCTCAGTGGATGACTGCAAGCTAATCCATGCTAACATGCTATTTAGGCTAGCTGTATGTCCTCTATGTATTTAAGTTATATTTGCAAGTCTCATGACACGTTATCTGTATGTAATATTGGCTGCATTTCTGATAGTTGTTTGTGTGCCATGTTGTTCCAGACCACAGCAAACGTTACCCGGCTGGCAAAGATTATAATAAATCCATTAGAAGAAGTTTCCTTTAACTTGGACACAAACATCTACACTTTTGGCCAGTCTCTAAGTCAGTCATTTCCAGGAGTTATCTCACCCTCTGAGAAGTTTTACTAATGTTTTCCAATGTTGTAAAAATGTGTAGAATAAATATTACATTTCAACATTTCTGTCAGTGAAGATTTGTGTCAGCCTGCGACACAGTCATTTTGATAGTAGGCTAATATAGCTAATATAGACACATCACGAGTTGTCTTCATTATAACACTTATATAAGACTTTTAAAGTCATTTTAATTGTAGGCTAATATATTTAATATAGACACTTACGTCATGTGTTGTCTTCGTTATAACACTTAAAGGCCTACTGAAACCCACTACTACCGACCACACAGTCTGATAGTTTATATATCAATGATGAAATCTTAACATTGCAACACATGCCAAAACCAACCGCTTCTTCAACGGGTTAACTTATAAATTGCAATTTTAAATTTCCCGCCACACTTCCGGTTGAAAACGTCTAGATATGATGACGTATGCGTGTGACGGAATCAGTTGATACGGAAGTATTGGTACCCCATTGAATACAATACAAAAAAGCTCTGTTTTCATTTCAAAATTCCACAGTATTCTGGACATCTGTGTTGGTGAATCTTTTGCAATTTGTTTAATGAACAATGGAGACTGCAAATAAGAAAGTTGTAGGTGGGATCGGTGTATTAGCGGCGGACTACAGCAACACAGCCAGGAGGACAGAGATGGATAGCAGACGCGCTAGCCGCCGAACTCACCTTAACTTCCTCCGTCTCGCCGACCGCATCTGTGATCGGGTGAAGTCCTTCGTCGCACCGTCGATCGCTGGAACGCAGGTGAGCACGGGTGTTGATAGCAAATGAGGGCTGGCTGGCGTGGGTGGATAGCTAATGTTTTTAGCATAGCTCTGTGAGGTCCGGTTGCTAAGTTAGCTTCAATGGCGCCGTTAGCAAGAGCATTGTTAACCTTCGCCAGGCTGGAAAGCATTAACCGTGTAGTTACATGTCCATGGCTTAATAGTATTGTTGATCTTCTGTCTATCCTTCCAGTCAGGGATTTATTTATTTTGTTTCTATATGCAGTTAAGCACGATGCTATCACGTTAGCTCCGTAGCCAAAGTGTTTCATCGATGTATTGTCGTGGAGATAAAAGTCACTGTGAATGTCTATTTCGCGTTCTCGACTCATTTTCAAGAGGATACAGTATCCGAGGTGGTTTAAAATACAAATCCGTGATCCACAATAGAAAAAGGAGAGAGTGTGGAATCCAATGAGCCAGCTTGTACCTAAGTTACGGTCAGAGCGAAAAAAGATGTCTTGCTCTGCATTCTAGTCCTTCACTCTAACGTTCCTCATCCACGAATCTTTCATCCTCGCTCAAATTAATGGGGTAATCGTCGCTTTCTCGGTCCGAATCTCTCTCGCTGCTGGTGTAAACAATAGGAAAATGTGAGCAGTCCTTCCCCCGGTGTCGTCACGCTACTTCCGGTAGGGGCAAGGCTTTTTTTTATCAGATACCAAAAGTTGCAATCTTTATCGTCGTTGTTCTCTACTAAATCCTTTCAGCAAAAATATGGCAATATCGCGAAATGATCAAGTATGACACATCGAATGGATCTGCTATCCCCGTTTAAATAGAAAAAATTCATTTCAGTAGGCCTTTAAAGGCCTACTGAAACCCACTACTACCGACCACGCAGTCTGATAGTTTATATATCAATGATGAAATCTTAATATTGCAACACGTGCCAATACGGCCGGGTTAACTTATAAAGTGCAATTTTAAATTTCTCGCCACACTTCCGGTTGAAAACGTCTAGATATGATGACGTATGCGCGTGACGTCAACGGTTGATACGGAAGTATTCGGACCCATTGAATCCAATACAAAAAAGCTCTGTTTTCATCCCAAAATTCCACAGTATTCTGGACATCTGTGTTGTTGAATCTTTTGCAATTTGTTTAATGAACAATGGAGACTGCAAAGAAGAAAGCTGTAGGTGCGATCGGTGTATTAGCGGCGGACTACAGCAACACAACCAGGAGGACTTTGAGGATAGCAGACGCGCTAGCCGAACGACCTCACCTTGACTTCCTCCGTCTCCGGGCCGCCAACCGCATCGATGATCGGGTGAAGTCCTTCGTCGAAAAAAAATGTTTTTTTTTTTGTTTTTTTTTAAATTAAATCAACATAAAAAACACAATATATACATTATATATCAATATAGATCAATACAGTCTGTAGGGATACAGTCCGTAAGCACACATGATTGTATTTATTTGACAAAAAAACAAAAACAACGAAAAAAAAACATAACCCATTTATTTAACAGGCGTCAACTTGCAGTCCACATGTATCTCTGTCTGCCATCTACTGGTCACACTTATCATTACACCATGTACCAAATAAAGTTGCTGGGATGTCAGTAAGCACAACTAGAATTAATACGTACATTAGGCGCACCGGATTATAAGGCACACTGTCCATTTTTTTTTGAGAAAATGAAAGGATTCTAATTGCTCCTTTTACATTCATTTACTCGTGGTTACTGTCAACAGTTAATAAAAAAAATGTTTTTTTGTGATACATGAAGGTATTACTTGACCTTCCAGCTGGTATATGTGCTGACATCTCCTGGCAATCATGTTCCTCAAAACACTGACTAGGTTATTTGTTCTAAAAAGGTTGAGCAACAGGCTTCCATAGCACATCAGCACATAGTGTTGAGCAGCAGACTGGCCTTTTAGCGCTCCATATTTGTTCCTACATAGTTTGGTGAGTGTATAATAGCTAAACTTATTGCATTGGAGCTCAAGTACTTGAGTGACTGGTAGAATTTGTGCAAACCTGGATTTGACTGGGAACGCCCACATTTGGAGGTTGCTTCACCCAGAGTGCACATTTTGGATGACAGACCTAAGTCAGGGGGAGAATGATTTGTGGCCAGAATCTGTAGCTTTTTTCACTGAAGCACATAGGGGAACAGGGCCCAAAGAGCGTGGATGACTGACAAGAGGGTTTACACTGGTTCTCTAATTCCGCTATAGATCAATAGCAACATGGCTCAAAAACGTGATACGGTTGCAGCTCCGTGTCATTAATTTTCCCCTAATAGTTAATCAAGGCTATATAATTAATACCCTGTTTGACCCATTTTGCAATCATTGTTTTTCAGGTCAATCTCTCAACTCATTTGGAGGGGACGGACATGCTGGCTGAGAAAGCTGATAGACGAGAGTTTATAGACCTCCTGAAGAGAATGCTCCGTCTGGATGCTGACAAGAGGATCACACCTACAAAGACTCTGGGCCATCCTTTCGTCACAATGAGCCACCTCATGGATTATCCCCACAGCTCCCAGTAAGTACACCTCAACTTGATTTGAAGGGACTGTTACTTACTAAAATGCTGCTGCTCTCCAGCGTGAAGTCTTGCTTCCAGAACATGGAGATCTGCAAGCGCCGGAGCACCTACGACAGCAACAAGTCCCTCTACTCCACAAATGCAGTCCCCAGCGCTGCAGCAGGCAACCTGACTGTTACTTTCAGTAGCCAACTCAACCAGCATAACCAGGCAAGCACCTGGCTGCATTTCTTATATGTCAAGTTACTTTAAATGTATTCATGGCTGGGTGTTTACCAGGTGCCTTCTGCGGGGGGAGCGGTGCCTCTGCTAAATTACCAGCCAGCGCTGTACCAGCAGGCAACGATCAACATTCCTGGCCTGACGCAACAAAGTGTACCTATTCCAACACGTCCTGCCGGACTGTGTAGCCAGACAGAACCCTTCCAACAGACTCTGATTGTTTGCCCACCCTCCACAATTCAAGGTGAGGGATTCCAGTATTCCACCAGATACAGTCAGACATGTTCTATGCTGCTTTCTAGGGGTGTCCCGATTAGTGTTGCAAAGGGGTGGAAAATTTCCGGAAATTTACCACGGGAATTTAAGCTCGGGAAGTTTGGAAATATTGACCATTATTTGATTATTCAAAGTTGGACACCGTCCATGGGAAATAATGGGAATATATGGGAATTAATGGGGAATTACAATAATTATATATTATTGGGCACTTGTCTATATGCTGCTGCATCTTTGTGGCATTTTTTGACGTAACTCTTTGCACAGTATTTGCAAATGTACACAGCCTTTCCGCCTACATTGGTTGGGGTGAAATGTCTCCACACATCAGATGGTGTACGTGGCATTATTCTGTTTGTATTTATTTATTCTTGTAAAACACTAATGCAATGCCACACACAGATATAAATAGTCAGCTAAACAATTGGAGTAGTCTTTAAAAACATTTTACTGATGCACAAATGAATAGAAATAGGCTAAATGAATAAATTAACACTCAATCAGCATGCTAAATCAAACTATAACCCTACATTCTTGTATGACAACAGAATGGCTAGCAGAACAGAAGGCAGAGGAAACTACACGTTTTGATTTAGTATTTGCTAGTTGAACTTAACACATCACAAAAAAAGGTAAAATTGGATCGCTAACGTTGTTAGCATAAATGAATGGGGTTTAAAGGCCTACTGAAATGAATTTTTTTTATTTAAACGGGGATAGCAGATCTATTGTATGTGTCATACTTGATCATTTCGCGATATTGCCATATTTTTGCTGAAAGGATTTAGTGTAGAACAACGACGATAAAGATCGCAACTTTTGGTATCTGATAAAAAAAAGGCTTGCCCCTACCGGAAGTAGCGTGACGTAGTCAATTGAACATATACGCAAAGTTCCCTATTGTTTACAATGATGGCCGCATGGAGTGAGAGAGATTCGGACCGAGAAAGCGACAATTTCCCCATTAATTTGAGCGAGGATGAAAGATTTGTGGATGAGTAAAGTGCAAGTGAAGGACTAGTGGGGAGTGGAAGCGATTCAGATAGGGAAGATGCTGTGAGAGCCGGGAGTGACCTGATATTCAGCTGCGAATGACTACAACAGTAAATAAACACAAGACATATATATACTCTATTAGCCACAACACAACCAGGCTTATATTTAATATGCCACAAATTAATCCTGCATAAAAACACCTAAGTGTTTGTTATGCTAGCTCCTAGCTCCTATGCTAGCTCCTAGCTCCATATAAGCCGCCAATCCAATTCAAACACCTGCACAACACACACAATCACTCAGCCCAAAAGACCGTTCACCTAACCCGAGGTTCATAAAGCTTATATATTTAAACAAAGTAACGTACGTGACGCGCACGTACTGGCAAGCGATCAAATGTTTGGAAGCGCAGCTGCTATTCACGGTACCTGATATTCAGCTGGGAATGACTAAAACAGTAAATAAACACAAGACATATATATACTCTATTAGCCACAACACAACCAGGCTTATATTTAATATGCCACAAATTAATCCTGCATAAAAACACCTACGTGTTTGTTATGCTAGCTCCTAGCTCCTCTGCTAGCTCCTAGCTCCATAGAACACGCCAATACAATTCAAACACCTGATCAACACACACAATCACTCAGCCCAAAAGACCGTTCACCTAACCCAAGGTTCATAAAGCTTATATATTTAAACAAAGTTACGTACGTGACGCGCACGTACGGTCAAGCGATCAAATGTTTGGACGCCAAAGTTGCATACTCACGTTAGCACGTCTGCGTCTTTGTCATCCAAATCAAAGTAATCCTGGTAAGAGTCTTGTGTTGTCCCAGTTCTCTACAGGCGTCTGTGTATCGAAGTCAAAAGTCCTCCTGGTTAGAGTCTCTGTTATCCGAGTTCTTCGATCTTGACTGCATCTTTCGGGAATGTAAACAATGAAACACCGGCTGTGTTGTGTTGCTGCTGACTTCCTTCGCAAAATACGTCCGCTTTGCACCGAGAACTTTCTTCTTTGCTTGCTCAGCTTCTTTCTCCATAATGCAATGAACATAATTGCAACAGATTCACCAACACTGATGTCCAGAATACATCCAGAATGAGATGAAAACAGCTATTTCGTATTGGCTTCAATGTGGAAGCCATACCTGTGTTCTACTGGCTACGTCACGCGCATACGTCATCCTCAGAGGCGTTTCGAACCGGAAGTTTAGCGGGAAATTTAAAATTGCACTTTATAAGTTAACCCGGCCGTATTGGCATGTGTTGCAATGTTAAGATTTCATCATTGATATATAAACTATCAGACTGCGTGGTCGGTAGTAGTGGGTTTCAGTAGGCCTTTAACATAGAGAAAATTAGCATCCCAGCTAACGGAGAAATATTTTCAGTTCATTATGAGACTGTGGTGGTACATAAACCTAGCTAGCTAGAAATATTGGCCCCAAAGTCATTTAACAAGTACAGGAACAGCTAGCTAGCTTGAGTGGAAGTCTGCTGGAGTAGTCTACAGTCATACAGTAACAAGCCTCCAATAAATTTAAATACCATAGATCAAATATATTTACCCCAGTAATATCATCAAAACTTTACTGACTGGATGAAGTCCTTGGGCTCAAATACTAGTGTGGCCTCAATAGCCCTGCTGTAGTGTGTAGCATGCTGGGAATTATCTGTGCATGTGATGGAAGAATGCACTGCACATGTGATGGAGGAATGCACAGTGAAGGGTTGAAATTCTACTGAATTTGCATTAAATCAGGTTGTTTTAGCTAATAATCATGCTGCAAGATCTAGCATGTTGCATTCAATGTTTATTCCCCTTAATTTCCCGTTAATTCCCATATATTCCCGTTAATTCCCATGGAAAGTTTCCAACTTTGAATATTCCCGAACCGATACAACTTTTTCACTTACAGATATTAGAGCCTTGTGTGTTGACCAATACTGATATATTGATCACTTATATCGGCGGGAATCATATGACATACCTTAATCATTATGTACTGTGGCATGTTTGAAAATGTTTTGATCAATCAAAAATGAACAATAGTAAATGTGAAAAACACAGACCACCAAACGTACAGAAACTTTTGGTTCCTGGATCTATAGGTTCCTGTAGAAGTGTATGGTTTGCGTTTCCACCGCATTTCACAGTTCAGGGTAGTTTATACTAGGGATGTCCCGATCCGATATTTGGATAGGATCGGCCGCCGATATTTGCCAAAAAATGCGTATCGGCAAGGCATGGGAAAATGCCAATCCAGATCCAGTTTTAAAAAAAAACTCCGGTCCGTGTTTTCCAACGCATCGATTTAAATAATACATTCCACTTTTCTGCTGCTCCCTAATTTCCGTTCCGCATTTTCCAGCACACCTTCAACACATCCACAGGTCTGTGGATTCTCACGCAGTTGTTTTTCGCTGCTGGCATTACACGACAGGCTCTTCTCACTCTTTTCTGTGTCTCCCTCGCACAGACAGCAAGCGCACCTTCTTACACACGTCACATACTGTCACGTCATACGTCACATACGTATACGCCCTCCCCGAGCAGAGAGGTAGCAGCATGGCTAACGTTAGCTGTGATGCTAGCGCAGCCGTGCGAGCAACGTTCCCTCTAAGGTGCGCGCCTGTGCAATTGCGCACTACTCAAGCGTTTTCTGCGCATAGCAATTATATGCCACGCACAAAATCAAATAAAAAAATAAGCGCATAACAATTTTCGACACACGGACACGACAGAGAAAACAGTTTTCGTCATCATTGTTCAAATATTGTAACGTCTGTCGAGACGCTTATCTCCATTCGGTGCCACACGCCCACACCATCAAAATGCCGAGGCAAAAATTTCCACATCAACACCGTATGAAAAAATTAGTGATTTTTTTAGTTGTGATTTCCTTCTCTGCATGAAAGTTTAAAAGTAGCATATATTAATGCAGTATGAAGAAGGTTTTAATGTAGACATGCAAGCCTTGAAAGAACATTTTGAAAATCAAGACTACATTTCCTGCAAATGGGTGCATTTCTACCTTATATTTTAACTTTAGATTTATTCTCATATCAAACTCTTTTGGCTGTCTTTTTGACACTTACATCCGGCGCCCCCCCTCCACACCCCGGATTATAAATAATGTAAGTAATTCAATGTGATTATCTTGTGTGATGACTGTATTATGATGATAGTATATATCTGATAGTATATATCTGTATCATGAATCAATTTAAGTGGACCCCGACTTAAACAAGTTGAAAAACTTATTCGGGTGTTACCATTTAGTGGTCAATTGTACGGAATATGTACTTCACTGTGCAACCTACTAATAAAAGTCTCAATCAATCAATCAAAACACATAGAATCATCATACTGCTGTGATTATATGCATCAAGTGTTCATTCAAGGCTAAGGCAAAATATCGAGATATATATCGTGTATCGCAATATGGCCTTAAAATATCGCAATATTAAAAAATGGCCATATCGCACAGCCCTAGTTCAATGATGCCATTTCTGTTTGTCATGTATAATTTTGTCTATCTTGTGTTTATCCTTGAATAAACAAGTCAGTTTCTTGTTACCAACCATTGTGTATTATTCAAACTCCCCTAATTCAGCTGGCTAGTTGTTATCAAGAGTACTAAAACCTTCAACATGATTCTGACAACTAAGTAGGCTAAATAACTTTAAACTTTAATACATGCTCAGATAGGCCAGTATCGGTATCGGATCGGAAGTGCAAAAACAATATCGGTATCGGATCGGAAGTGCAAAAACCTGGATCGGGACATCCCTAGTTTATACCAATCAGGCTGATGACGTGTGGAGGAGTGGTTTAGTATATTTCTACACTGATACCATGTAAATAAACAGACAATATTAGGTCACAGTTCTTGTACTAAAAAGTAATTGAAATACAAATCAATCATGTACAAAACGATGTGATTCATAAAGTAAAATGTACGAATTGTTTATAAAAAGTCAGGCTTTTGTCCGCAATGTCCAACAGTCAGAAAGTTGTCCTCAGTGAATGATTAATTCATGAGGGTCAGCCTTTGGTCCATTTCAGCTGTAAATAACAAAATATTAATAATAAATGTCAGGGTTTATCTCAGGCAGACAACACAAATACATTGGCTTTAGAGTTAGCTTGTTAGCATTAGCATTTAGCTCTCTCGGGTTGAGGCTAATAACTACACAAATGGAGTGTCACTGACTGCTTTTACAACATATAATAGTTAATATTTGATGTTATTTAGCTTTGTTCCACTTGTCTGCTGCCTCCCTTTTTCCACATTTATCCAACAACATCAGAGTAGTAAGCAGCTGAGGTGTCCGCTTCAAGTCCGGCTTCATACTACTCCGCAAATACGTTTAAAAGAGGCTGACCACTTCTCGTAGCTTTGCGTATCGAAATTAAGTTTGTAAAAACAGCAGAGTGCAAACACTTCCAGATAGTGACAGCGCAGCCCGCCCCCGAAAACGTTCCTGGTCGCTTGGAAAAGTCCCACTTATCTAGGAGGAACTGTAAAAGGTTCCTAAAAGAAGTCAATCTACTTGGGTAGTTTTTGGTGGAAACACAGGGGTAAGTGGGGAATTTCCTTTTAAAAATTCCTGCGGTGGAAAAGGGCCTATTTGTTGTTTTGTAGTGTGACATGTTGGAAAAAGGTTTGATCAAGTAAAATGACTCAAAGAACAGTGGTCGGTATGGAAATAGTCCCTTTATTACAGATTTATACTTTCGAAGTAGAGCAGCAATTTGTTTTTCAAGACACTTTGTGGTCACAATCATTTGTTGAATTAAACGCATGATGCAGTAAGTTGAATGACTCAGAAACATTTGTTTATCGATACTTTCAACTACAATTCTGCATTGGAGACTTTGTATGTGTAAGAATATACAACTTTAATTATTTGATACGTCTTATATTGACAAATGTTGTGTTTTAGACTTCAATATTGTTCAGTTAAGGATACTTATTGCAAATGTGTGGCTTGTGTGGTGTTGTGTACTTAGCTGAGGTGTAGATTCTAGCTCCTGGTAGCCTTCACAGTATAGCCTACCATGTTTACCTTTGGTAAATAACTTGACTAAAATACATGAAAAGACCATCCTTGTGTTAGTGCTGAAAGATTCATTTATGATTGTTTATCAAAATATAACTATAGATGTCAACATTGTGTATGTGCTAAAAGATTCATTTATGATTGTTTATCAGAATCAGAATACCTTTATTGTCATTGTATGGAAACAACGAAATTGGACAGCAATCCAGCTCAGTGCTTTTAAAACAAACCTACATAAAATAGTCTTAAGACAACAACAATAATAAAACAATTTAAATTTAAAAACATAATAAAATGTTAAAAATATATTGCACAGCATATCTCTATCAGAGGTAAGCAAGTAATAAAGTGGTGAGTGTTCAGGTAAGTGCAGAGTTTAGGGCAATAACAGCTCTAGGATAAAAACTGTTTTTCAGTCTATTTGTCCTTGCTTTGATGGTCTTATAGCGCCTCCCTGAGGGCAAGAGTTCAAGCCAGTGGTGACCTGGGTGGGATGAGTCCCTGAGGATGCTGTTTGCTCTCCTGTTGCAGTGTCTCTTATACAGGTCCTCTATCAAAATATAACTATAAATGTTAACATTGTGTATGTGCTGAAAGATTAATTTGATTGTTGCCTTTGGTAAAAACCTAAAAGAGTTAGGTTTTGCTCACAATTGCTTTCTTTTATTTAGACTCGCCGAGTTGGTGCTTTTCCAAACACTTGTAGCAAACATGTTTAAGAAATACAAATAATATCAAGATAATACTTAAATGGAAATAATAAAGGTTAAAAGTGTATCAAACAAACCTTTAACAAAGTGATCACTGCAAACTCATGCATTCTTTGACTCTGCTCCCTTGGACTGGAGTGTGAGTTGCTCTCTCGTCGTTTCGTAAAATCTTACACTCTCCCTCCCTTCTTGATAACCTTTCGAGAAACTCTGACGAAACTTTCATCCTTTTCGCGATATGAACGGTTCGTACAGCCCAAAACAACGAAAGCACAGGGAATTATTTTTTTTGAGAAAGGCTAAATGGTGCCTAGTACCCATTGAGAACAGCTAGCTTGACCACCACGCATATATAATTAGTGTGAGCTGGACGAGAAGTCAGTCAAATCCATCCATATCGGCTCGAGACACCCCTACTGGTTTCTGTTCTCTGCAACCACGGTACTATAGAAATTAAACTTGGAGATACCATACATAATGCTGTGCATATTTTCTGAAAATTATGTCCAGGCCTACAGTCGTCAAGCAAGAGCTCCAGTTTCCCTGTTAGGATGGATAACTCTGTACCAATAGTACCTCAGAACCAGCCTGCTCAGTCATTGCAGATCCAGCCCAGCATGCTCACACAGGTAAGAGTTTGCAAGGATGTGCTAATCCTGTTTGTATAAACTAAAATGTGAAATATATCCCTGGTAATGTGTATTTCCAGTTGTTTGGCCCTTTTCTGCCATTGTAATGGTGACGTGGGCAGATTTGTTGTGAAATGTCAGCTTGATGTGATGCAATGTTTGCTTCCTGCAGCCACAGTTGGTAAATTGCTACATCACCACCCAAAATTACAACTCTTTGAAGGCGATATTGCCATTTAATCTGAAGGTGTGTGATGTACCAAATGTGGTATATGCTCGGTTTTGTTATTTTTCTGTTCATTACACTGTCACTTCATGCAAGTCCTATCTATCCAGGGCTTGAGGCCAGTCTGCTGATCTCGTCTGCCTCCAAATCTGTGTTTCAGCTAAAATGAGGAATAATTTGGAACACATTGCCGTGTTTAGCAGTCCAGAGGGGCATGCACAGCTGGATGTATCTGCTCTCTACATCATACAACAACCCTGAAGGACATTCTAACACTATCCCCCCACCCCCATCCTCCAGGGTTCCTGCACCCCACTGATGGTGGCCACCCTGCACCCACCCTCATCAGGCATAGCCTCCCAGTATTCTCTACCAGTTGGGCTCGGCACCGGGGTGGGCCGGCCCACCCTTTTGGAGCACACAGCCACTGTGCTGGTAAAGAACCACCTGTAGTTTTTCACTACACATAACGCCAGTCTTTCCTACTTTCCTTTCTTTTCATTTGTTTGCGGCGTCCCTCTACCTTTGCACTTGACATGGACTTATCTCAAATGTATTCCCCCGTTTTAGACAAGCATGTGATTTTTTTCACTTATCAGTTAGAACGTTAAGGTTGGAGTCAACTGCACTTCTTGTACCCCTGGTGATGTACTTTTATTTGTCATTTTAGCGACTAAACACATGAGCTCCTTATCCTCGAGGGTCTTCTCCTCCTTACACTCACTTTGACATTCTCTCCCCGACTCTTTCCCCATAGGTGTGTTTAGGGCATGGAGCGCATGTGTTGCTGAGTTGGTCTGTGCTTTGCTTGCAGCTGCTCATGTCTCCTCCTCTTTTCGGTTTCAGCACAGGACCATGCGCCGCCAAAGCGCACAAAAATCCCTACATTCTCACTCTAACACGTTCTACGTTCCAGCCCATGTGGCATGGTTATTATCCCCAAGATGGCTTGCCATGGGGCGGCGCGGCTGAGGTGGTAGAACGGCCGTGGCGGAATCCAGCTTCTGCCATCCCAGTCACTTCACCCACCCTGCTCCCAGTATGAATGTGATTGAATGTTGGGTGGCGGTCGGAGCCCGAGCAGCAGCGGCGACAAATGTAGCTTCCTGCCATCATGGAGTGAATGAAAAATGGGTTCTCAGATACATTATTATTATTACCAGCCGACATTGTCATCGTTAACAAAGCAACTAACTCTTCTGTTTCTTCTTTAACAGGCTTTTTTTTTTTTTTTTGTCCTGATCTGTTCCCAGTGCTCCAGTGTTTGTGCTTTGCATGATTCCTTCTTGTTGAATTGTTGCAGGGCAATGCTAAATATAACGGAATGGCTTAGGAAAGGTTGCTGGCTTCTCTAGCTTTGTGCTTTGCCTGCAGCAGAGCTTGCCTTTGGATATATTTCTCAGCATGGCTCACTTTGCCTGACATGGTCCAGCCATGAAGCCTTCTCTTGTGCGCTCACTGACAATACCTGTACTGAAATGTGCCGTGTCTGCTCTTTCTTCTAGCAGGCCTGGCCCACTGGAACTCAACAGATCCTCATTCCATCATCTTGGCAGCAGGTCCCGGGCGTAGCCATTCACAGCGCTGCTCACCAGGCAACTGTTGCCGAATCACCACGACAATCCCATCACTTGGATGCTGCTGCTCAGCAGGCACACAACTGGAGGTGTGTCCTCCAAGACATCTTCCATTGCATGCTTCAAATGACATATTTGTTAATTTGGTTGATAAACAAAAATATGTGGCAGTACTGCATTTTCCGGACTATAGAGCGCTCCGATATATAAGCCTCACCCATTAAATTTCAGAAGAAAAAATATATTTTTTCATATATTAGCCGCACTGTAAGTCACTATAAGTCACAGATATATACGTTGTGTAATGAGTTATTGACACAAATATTTTGTCAATGTTTAATTAAATACCTTAATTGTTTCCAAACGGTGTCTCTAACACGGCATTAAAACAGCTGATCAAACAAAACAGACATGGACCCACTAGCTGCGGAAGCTAGCTCTCCAATCAGCTAAACAGACTCAATAACTCCACGGTGATGTCGTTGTGAATTTGCTGGGAAATTTGGGAAACAATACAAAAAGAGTGCCATTGTAGTTAATTATACGAACACAGACACTCGTAAACGTGTTAACGTAATAGCTAATGCAATAGCAGATACAAATATGCATGAAAACACACATGGGACGCTTTAGTAGATAGTTGTTTGTTATATTGTAAAACTTACAAACGTTGCTTTGAATGAAGAATCCATACCAGTGAACAACAAGAAGAAGGAACGGCACATGTACTTCCAGTTAAAAGCTCTAAACAGAAGGGCACTGTAGCACCCGCAGTTAATTGACTCGTCCAAAAGATTGCGTCATAGCACAAACAATAACACACCTTTTTAGAGTCTTTGCTATTTGCGTAATGGCCGTCAGTATAGAAAAATCCATAACTTAGCCACACGGTTTTATAAGCCGCAGGATTCGGAGCGTAGGAAAAAAAGTATAGTCCGGAATTTACAGTAATTGATTTCAATCAAAGTGAATAGAAATTGGCAAGCAAAATTGAAGTATTTAGCTGTAATGTATAAAGGTCAGTACTGTAGCTGCAAATGAGTTGATTTAGCTTTCCCAAACTGGCAGGCTGTTGGTGCTATGTTGTTGTACACTAGATACCCATTTGATGTTTGTATGGTAAAATGACTTTATATACCTGTAAGAACTTTTACACTGTCACCTCATTCAGCAAAAAGAAACATTTTTGTATTTAGTGTATAATTGATCTGACTTTTGGACCCTGACAGGAGCACAGCACAAGCCAAGACTCAGCCAGAGAGAAAGAAGGTCAAAGCAAGACGGGGAGAGAACAGGAACAGGTTTGACTAAATGACTTACTTTCAACACTTGAATTCTTTTAAATACAGATTTAGCTATTGACATAACATTATTATTATTTTGGGGATGATAGCCTTTTTGTCAGAAATATTTTTTTTGTCATAATGGGAAAATGCAAAATGTGCAATATTTCTAAAAAAAAAAAAAAAAAAAATCAGTTGCCGAGTGGAATATTTGCAGTTGGGTAATTGAATAGGTAAAAAATTCATGACATGGATTTTGATACAGTAGACGAGTAAGATTATTTTAAAAGTGCCCTCTGAGTTGCAACGAGCGAGGAAGCAGGATGGACTTGGTTGACTTTGAGTTAATTCAAGTGTTTATATATATACCTGTGTGTGTGTATATATATATGTATATATATATATATATATATATATATATATATATATATATATATATATATATACATATATATATATATCTGTCTAGTTATATATAACTGCCCAATATCAAATTATCATTTAAGCATTTCAATGGCAGTTCAGTTAAGTGAGTTTACGCTCATCAAAGCTTTGAGAATTAGCCTCCTATGTTTCTGGCGCCATCTGGTGGTTAAGGGGTGCATTTACACCAACACAATAAAGTCTTTCAACCAGCAAATGGGAGATTAATTTGGTATTCATTGAAAAGGCCTAGTAGTATGCCAGGATTACAGTCCGTTAAAAAAATAGCAGTTACAATGGCAGAAAGAGTTCTTAAGAGAAAGCTTTATATTTGTCCTATTTTAACAACGTTGCAATCAGAAATACAATTCTATTTTACTAAAAAAATATAAAAGAAAAGCTCCCCTGGCCAAATGTCATATCAATAACGCTCATACTGAACAATCACATAAGGATGATATGTCATGCTGTTTTGGGCCCAATGGTTAATATCATCACACCGAAAGACTTCTTAGTCAATGTGTCAAAAAATCTATTTGCAGATTATCGCGATTCTTATTTGTAACAAATTCTTAATTGATTTTTAAAAAAATCTAAAATGTTTATTTATTTATTTTTTCAATCTGTCCTGTGCAGCCACTCAGACGAATCATATAGTTAATGTAGTTGATCTATATCTGCTGTTAGAGGTGGGCGAAATAATCGATTTTTAGATGCATTGCTCTTTATGGAGGTATGTAGTTAATCATAGAACTGGCACCCAATGTTTCAAAAAAGTATAGATTTTGAATCGAGAATCCTTTTTAAATCAAGAATTAATTTTTTTGAATGGAATTGTTACCCCAAGAAACAAGTGGTGTGGTGCCCAAAGATTCACAGCCCTCATCACTAGTGATGTACAATATTACGACATATGTCAGAGTATGACATACAAATAATTGTCCATCATACGATATCATTCTCTATTGTTGATAAGGATAAGCAAAATTGGTATTAATGTTGTGTGTATTTGTATGTACATATGTATATAAGAGAGAAAACTTTTAAGAAAGCACTTCTCGTAATATAAAATTACCGACATCAGGATGCATATTGCACAGCACACTACCTGTTACTCAACACTTTGACTTAGTAGACATATCTTCTACAACTATGTCATATTTGACTGTCAGGAAGCTGAGTGTGTGTTTGTTTCTTTAGGGGTATATCCACTGCATCACTGCTCAGCACTAACTGTGTGACATCATCCAGCCTCATGGCCACCTTGTCGCAGCCTATTGTCATCTCTGACACCCCCAGCCCAGCAGTCAGCATCATCACCATCCACAGCGACACCGACACAGAAGACGAGCGCAAGTTTCACCCTGCCAGGTGAGCGTCTGATGATTTGCCAACTAATAACTTCCCCACTAATCCATGTGTCCATGGGCACAGTGTGGCATTGGGCCAGCGCACCAACGTCATCAGCTGTGTGACCGTGCACGACTCGGACTCCTCCACAGCCAGCCCGCTGACTCCGCTTCCCCGCACGCTACACGCAGCGTCCTCTCGCCAGGCGAAGTGTCTGGCCGTGGTGGCGCCTTCAGTCAAAGTCCACGTGCCGGAGAGAGGGGCAGCTTCACGGAGCCGCCCAGAGACCGGTGAGAAGTGTGCCCATTTCCTTGGCCATTGAAGTGGAAGTAGTGAACACAAGTTACTCTTTCAACCCCCAGTGAACTACATGAAGCCCAGGAGAAGCTCTAATCAGCAACCAAGTAGTTCAGGGGAGAACCTGGAGCGTCACGGACTTATGCTGAGCCAGTCACGTCCTTTGAACCTCAGCCAGGTGAGCCACTGACATCTTCTATCTGGTCCAGTTATTAGGTGATTTTTAACACACCTCTTACATATTTCAAGATATTTGGCCTTGATTTCCTTTTCTGCACACAAGTCAGCAAAGGGTGATGATTTGGTATCAACATAATTTCAAACATGGTCAATTCCATTGACAATTAATCAATATTTAAAGGCCTACTGAAATGATTTTTTTTTTATTTAAACGGGAATAGCAGATCCATTCTATGTGTCATACTTGATCATTTCGCGATATTGCCATATTTTTGCTGAAAGGATTTAGTAGAGAAAATCGACGATAAAGTTCGCAACTTTTGCTCGCTGATAAAAAAAAAGCCTTGCCTGTACCGGAAGTAGCGTGACGTCACAGGAGCTAGGATTCCTCACAATTCCCCGTTGTTTACAATGGAGCGAGAGAGATTCGGACCGAGAAAGTGATGATTACCCCATTAATTTGAGCGAGGATGAAAGATTCGTTGATGAGGAACATTACAGTGAATGACTTGAGAGGCAGCGATGGACGTATCTTTTTTCGCTCTGACCGTAACTTAGGTACAAGCTGGCTCATTGGATTCCACACTCTCCTTTTTCTATTGTAGATCACAGATTTGTATTTTAAACCACCTCGGATACTATATCCTCTTGAAAATGAGTCGAGAACGCGAAATGGACATTCAGTGCCTTTTATCTCCACGACAATACATCGGCAAAATGCTTTAGCTACGAGCTAACGTGATAGCATCTTGCTTTAACTGCATATAGAAACAAAAGAAATAAACCCCTGACTGGAAGTATAGATAGAAAATCAACAATACTATTAAACCGTGGACATGTAAATACACGGTTAATGCTTTCCAGGCTGGCGAAGGTTAACAATGCTGTGCTAACGACGCCATTGAAGCTAACTTAGCAATCGGACTGCACAGAGCTATGCTAAAAACATTAGCTCTCCACCTACGCCAGCCAGCCCTCATTTGCTCATCAACACCCGTGCTCACCTGCGTTCCAGCGATCGGCAGAAGGACGAAGGACTTCACCCGATGCGTTTGGCGGCCCGGAGACGTAGGAAGTCAAGGTGAAGTCGGCGGCCAGAATACTGTGGAATTATGAAATGAAAACAGAGCTTTTTGTATAGGATTCTACGGGGTACCATAACTTCCGTTACTCGGACTTCGTCACGCGCATACGTCATCATACCGCGATGTTTCAGCCGGATATTTCCCGGGAATTTTAAAATGTCACTTTATGAGTTAACCCGGCCGTATTGGCATGTGTTGCAATGTTAAGATTTCATCATTGATATATAAACTATCAGACTGCGTGGTCGGTAGTAGTGGCTTTCAGTAGGCCTTTAAAAGTCCTGATGTTTTCAGACTGATCATATCGTTGTAGTCTTATTACAACAGAGTTGACCAGACCTTTGCCAGCACAGCAGTGTTATCAAATAAGATGTCCTAGCCAGCCGTTAGCTTAGCATTTGCTTGTTCTTACCCTATAACATGTTAGCCTTGTCTTTCAGTGGTAATAATACTTGTTTTCTGCAATGGAGATGCAGTTTAGGGATCGACTGATTGGCGCCCATGTTTGGCACTTTGATGTTTATTGATATCAGCCTTCATTTTTCAGTATAGGACAATATTTTTTTACAACTGCAACATAAATACATCAGCAGATACAATATATGTACATATGATAGTATTAAAAATAGTCATAAGTAGAGAGTAGGTTAGTAGTAATAACCAGATGACACCCCTCCCTTCTCTCTCTCTCCTTGGAGTCGACAGCACGTTTACTATTGTCAAAGCTTCCTTTTTTTGCCAGGTATTCCATTTTTTGTCCTTCTTTCCTGTCTTCTTTTCCCTTTCTTTGCACGACAAGCCTCCTCCGTCCCCAACACTCACAGCGGGCACAGGCTCATTAAAGGAGCGCGGACAGTTTTTGAATTTCTCCATTCAATCAAATTACAACACGACAGATGGATGTACATGAAAATGCCAAAAATCCACACTTTGTGTAAATCGACAAATAGGACACTCATATAATACGTGAAGAAGCGCAGGCGTTGAGGAAGAAATGTCAGCCAACTTAAAAAATGTCCCACCTAAAAGTTACATCAAGGAGCGCAGAATTAGTTTTATTTGAATGTTTGCCGTATTTAGAAATCATATTTCATATCACAGGGTTTCCCGTACTCTGCCAAGATACCTGTGGCGGTGGGGGCGTGGTCACTGTGACTTCATCAAGGAATTTCCATAATTTTCTATGATGGTATTTTTTTCTTTAAAAAGGCTAAACAATGTGTGTATACCGTATTTGCCGCACCATAAGCCGCACCTAGAAACCACAATTTTTCTCAAAAGCTGACAGTGCGGCTAATAACCCGGTGCGCCTTATATATGGATTAATATTAATATTTATTTTCATAAAGTTTAGGTCTCGCAACTACGGTAAACAGCCGCCATCTTTTTTCCCCGTAAAAGAGGAAGCGCTTCTTCTTCTACGGTAAGCAACCGCCCCCATAGAAGAGGAAGCGCTTCTTCTTCTACTGTAAGCAACCGCCAAGGTGAGCACCCGCCCCCGTAGAAGAAGAAGCGCGCGGATATTACGTTTCATTTCATTTGTGTGTTTCTGTAAAGACCACAAAATGTCTCCTACTAAGAGACGCGTACAAGGTTCCACTGACTTTTGATATTTATGTGAACCGCACTGTGGATACAACGGGAACACGTACGGTGAATATTCGCACCACAGAGAATGAGAAGTTGTCCTGTTCTAGCTTGCCATGCTAACGGTCAGAAACTTCCACCCACGGTGATATTCAAAAGGAAGACCTTGCCAAAAGAGAACTTTCCAGCCGGCGTCATCATAAAAGCTAACTCGAAGGGATGGATGGATGAAGAAAAAATGAGCAAAGAGACCGGGTGACTTTTTTCACGCAGCGCCGTCCCTGTTGATCTACGACTGCATGCGCGTCCACATCACAGATGGTGTCAAAAAACAAGTGAAGCACACCGAACAAGAAGAATTCGAGGGATTTGTGGATGAGTAATAACTTCAGAAAGTGAGCTTTAAATGTTTATTTTGTGTGTTGTGTGACACTAACGTATGAGCAATGTGGAGTTATTGATGTTGCTATTGCTCTGCACTATTTTGAGTGTTACTATTTTTGTGATTGCACATTACATTTTGGGAGTGAACAGAGTTGTTAGAACGCTGGTTTGTAATGTATTATTAAAGTTTGACTGACCTATCTGACTGTTTTTTTGACATTCCCTTTAGCGTAGCTTAGGTGCGGCTAATAATACAGGGTGGCTAATAGGTAAACAAAGTTTTGAAATATGCCATTCATTGAAGGTGCGGCTTACAACACGGGGCGGCTTATGGTGCGGAAAATACGGTACATTTAAAGAGGCTGCAGCCAGCATGACATCACACTTGCTTGGCGCTGTTCTAGTTTCACTTTCTCTTAAAAGTCGCCACTGTTCTCTTAATATTTGCACATTTTGTAGATGGCTGTCTGCGGGTATATCTGCAATATAATCAAGTATGTCCACACCACAGACATGCTGACAACGCTCTAGACAATGGCGTGCATTTTGTTTACATTTGGTTTTGGAAGTGCGGTTTTCGGTGATCAAAGTCTTTTTTTGGTGATTAAGTTTTCGGTACATCACTTGTCAATAGTGCGCAAATAATAGGCTATATTTATCAATTCATACTGTGAGGACCAGCTAATGTTTTATGTTTGTGTGGTTTGGATTTGATGTCAGTTTTTCCCGTGGTCACAAACACACCGTCCGTGCCTGAAAGGTGATTGGCGGAGAATGAGGAAGTGTTGTTGTGTGTCTGGGGAAGCGCGGACTCACGAGACGAAAGTGTTTGCACGGGAGTTAAAACCTGTTGGAATTGTGCCGTGCCGTTATCGTAAGATTGGTAATAAAAGTTAAAAATAGTCGGACTTTGTGTGGGAATTGTGCCATTTGTAAGATTGGTAATAAAAGTTAAAAATAGAGTAAGACTTTGTGACTTTTTTTTCTTTCTTTAATTTGTTTTCAAGTAATAAAAACTACCTTATTTTCAAGGTAATGTAAAAGCTGTGGCGGTGTGCCACATTCAATTACATTAAGAGGAAACTCTGTATCAATCATACTAGGCCTGGGCCGATAACAAATTTTGCCATACGGTTTATTGACCTACTAATTATTGCCGATGAACAATATCATTGCAGTTATTTTTCTGAGACCAATTAACCACTGATGTAATGATCCATAATAATAATGGCTGTATATTTTTTCAAATTCAACAACTTGTATTTGTCATATATTCTAACATTGTGAATGGAATTAACATATTTCAATCTCCAAGTTAAATAAAACAAATAATTGAATAAAAATCACAACCAAAAACAATAACATGTTAAGGAGGGGGTTCTGGTTGGAATCAAGGCATGATGCCCAACCATTAGTGTGTGTACCATTAGTGGCGTGATGACTTGTGGAGACATCCCACACTACTAGAAGTTGCCATAATTGTGTCCTTTTGTGATGAAGGTCCAGCCCATGGTGTCTTCATCTCAGGAGCGTGCAGTGGTGTCCCACACGGACTCGTCCCTACGCCGCCAGCAAACGTTCGCCCCGGCCGTCTCCGCCTCGCACTACAACTTCCCCGAGGTATCGGCGCTGGCCTCGGCGGCCGGGCCCGGCCTGTACACCTACCCGGCCTCCACCGCCCTGTCGTCCGCCTCTCAGGTCATGGAGCAGCTGCTGGGCCGCGGCACTGCAGCAGGACATTCGCCCTCCGCCTATGCAGCAACGTACACCTCCTCCTCCTCCAGGCGAGACTCGGCCGGCCGCAAGGACTCGGTCAGCAGTCTGCTGCACGGCCTGCCGGCGGTCTACCAGCAGCAGTTCGCCGCTGCCCCTCCGTATGTGAGCGTGACTCCGCGCTCCGAGGCCTACGGTGCCTACCAGCTGAGCCCCAGACGCCTGACGCAGTACCCCTACCTATAAGGTCAGACACCAAGTCACTTCTTCCTCACCTTTCCAAAATGATTTGCCATGTTTGATCAGCCACTTTATCCTTGTGTTGGTCGTGTAAGAGAGACTCTGCTCCTTCCACAAGCCACTTTAGGCCACTTCCTGTCACCTGACTCAGTGCTAGTGAAGTTTGATTTCCCCACACTAATCCAGTGAGTTCCCATGTTTTAGCTAACCTAATAATAGCAGATATGTCTTTGCTATGTTCATTCTGTCTGTAAGGTAGCACACATTTAATGTTAATTTAAGTGCACGTGTGATAGTGTGTTCATGTAGTGTTGTAGGCCAGACCAATAGTTTATTTTCACCTGCATCAACTGTGTGCTGAATGTATTTATCGAGTCCAATAGGAACATATTCTTTTCTTCTCCAGACACCAGTAGGTTGTATTCACCCCACGCCATGAAAAATGCCAGGCTTGAAGTGGTGGGCCCTCTGTTGTCGTAGCGCCTTTCCCCAAATGCCCTGTGCTTACCTTGTTTTAGGCTGTTGGAACCATTTAAATTGTGTAAAAGATAGCTTTATTCAGTGTTTCTCAAGAAGGGCTAAAGAGTGCAAGATTTCACAAGACGATGAGAAGACCAAGGGAGCAGTCAAAGAACACACCCATTTGCAGTCATCACTTTGTTAAATTTTTAACCTTTACTATTTAAGTATTATCTTGATATTATTTGTGTTTTATCTTGTTTCAGAGTTCTTAAATTGCATTTTTGCTTCGAGTCTTTCGTAAAGCACCAATTTGGCGAGTCTAAATAAAAAAGCAAATGTGGGCAAAACCTAAAAGAGTTCAGTATTTACCAAAGACAACAATCATAAAGGAATCTTTAAGCACATACACAATGTTGACATCTATAGTTATATTTTCAATAAAGATGGAGAAAAATACGCTACTCTTAAACGGTTCGTGCAACAACAACAACAACAAACATGGCTGTAAACACAAAGTTAAAATATAAATACAACTTTATCCGAGCAAAAACAATGCATGATTTATCCAAAAGAGTCTTGATACCAATGTTCTTGACCCACAAGTTGTAGACCTCCAAGTTTCATCTGTTTTGTGGTGTAGAATGGCGTCTGCAGCACCAGATAGTTTGACATGTCTGGGAACGCGACCGACAGATATTCCTTGATATCACTTGAAAAATCTTGTTGTCGTAGATTCCATTGCAAAGTTTCATTTTTGGCTGAATTTGCCTTTAGTGGTAAGATCTAGGCCCCTTGCGTCCTCTCATTGGTTTGGTGGCCCACCACTTTATTGAAGTCACGTGACTGAATACAACCTATAAATGATACTTCAGATATCTTGATGCCAGTTTTATCCTTACGTTTTAGAAAGTGTCCCTTTTTGAAGGAGGCCTATTGATGCTTATATCCTCACTGCTGAAGCTTGGCGTAACGGTGACAAGAAAAGTAGGAGTCAAAAAAAGGAGAGAAAAAGCTCCTCCATTGCAGACTGCAGTGACTGTGGCTTCTAGAAGCTCTCAATCCATGTTTGTTTTGTCTTGTAATGTCGCAGTACTTAACTGTCATTTCACCTTATTCTAGAAGTTCAAAATGCTACTTGTTAGAACTAATTCAGGGAAATGTTTCTGTTCAAAAATCCACCATCACTGTTTGCAATAAAATAACCACAAACCCCAAACTGTCTTATGACATGTGTGTTGTTATCTGAGGAACGCTATCAAGTCTAAGGGATCATTCATCCAAAACAAACACATGCACTACCACAACAGTCGCTTATCTGTTTTCTCTGGAAGTACCAATACTTTTAGTGCCTTTGTTAACTACGACTGCACGTGTTACGCTTCCTCCTTAAACATTAATGCACAGTCATAAAAAACAAACCAAACAAATATTCTGTTGATCAATCCTGTGACGTTTTTGATACAATCGACTACAAATTGTCTGAAAAGTTTGCAGTACTTGTAAGTAACACATGATTTAGTGACACATTATAAAGAAATGGAGAGTTATTAGGCAAGTAGGAATGTACAATTAACTTTTTTTAAATTAATTAATTCATATCAGATATTTTTATTCCGTTAGAACAGGGGTGTCCAAACTTTTTCCACCAAGAGCCCTCATTTATTGCTGTGAATGTTTC
The DNA here is from genome assembly GCF_033978785.1 of Entelurus aequoreus. Taxonomy (NCBI): domain Eukaryota; kingdom Metazoa; phylum Chordata; class Actinopteri; order Syngnathiformes; family Syngnathidae; genus Entelurus; species Entelurus aequoreus. Next base: position 66,843,180 of record NC_084731.1, read on the forward strand.
CGGACATGACCATGATAAATTAATTTGTCATCAATTACACCGTCAATTCGCTACTTATTTATACATTTGTCTTCACTGACGGCCATAATGCAAGTACTTGTCATGAAACACATGCAAAGACATTTAAAAGGTGTGTTATTGTTTGTGCTATGGTGCCATCTTTTGGACGAGTCCGCTCTGCAGGTGCAGCTGTGTGAATGCCTACAACTCTTTCCTGCTGTTTAAAGCTTTCAACCGGAAGCAGAAGTGCCATGCAAGCTTTAAACCGGGAGTAGAAGTGTGCCGTTCTGTTCTCTAATCATCCATAGCGTTCTACTCGTATGGATTCTTCATTCATCGCTCCCGGCAACGTTTGTAAGTTTTACAATATAATTAAAACCATTTTTACTAAAGCGTCCCATGTGATGTCTGTCTGTTTTCATGCATATTTGTACGTGCTATTGTAATGTAATCAAGCGAGCGTTGTTAGCATTAGCTAATTTGCTAACATGTTTACGAGTGTCTGTGTTAGTATTATTAACTTACAATGGCATTCTTTTTGTATTGTTTCACTTTCACAAATTTCTCAGTAAATTCACCAAACAGTCACTGTGGAGTTATTGAGTCTGTTTGGAGAGCTAGCTTGCGCAGCTAGTGGGTCCATGACAATGACTTCTGTTTTGTTGGATCAGCCGTTTTACTGCCGTGTTACAGACACCGTTGGGAAGCAAGGAAGGTATGTAAATAAACATTTACAGAATCTTTGTGTGTAAATAACTCATTTCACAACCTATTAACAGTATCTGTGACTATAGTCCGGTGCAGCTAATATATAGAAATGTTGTTTTTTTGTTTTGTTTTTAGTTTTTTACAGACAGGATGCTATTTCACATGAATATTCATGAGTTTTTTAAAGCATGCCGTATAAAGAATATACAGCAGAGTGAAATAAAATTAGTTTAATCGTCATCTTGAAAAAAATCAACTTCATACACGCATAGAGACAGAAAAAAGTTAACAGCTGACATTAAAAAAATTAAGAGTGAACATTTAATACACATGAGGGTTTATTAACCGTGATGCACAACTGATATTACTATAAGCATGACTTTTTCCTGTGCAAAAGAAATAGAATATTCCTCAATGGAGACAAAAGTGCATGAATCAAGGCGGTCCACACTTTAGTCCCCTTTATTGTTCTATGGTTTTAAACATACTTGGGCGACAGAGAGTGTGTTACTTTATGACGTTTACACTTACAAAGCTGACAGGCTGCTGAGGCAGTGGTTGTTACGTAACCAAATTTCCAGGGAAATCCTTTCTAAAGAACGTTTACCAACTTGCTGGTTTGTCTAAGTCAGCAATGCGGACACTTTTATGTCACTTCCTGCAACAAAGGGCAGGAATTGAAAGAACTCTGTTGATTCAAGTCCATTTTTGGACTTTTCCGCACCACATTTTTCCACCATAATTCCAGATGTGTTTGCTGACACCACTGGTTTGAACGCCATCAAGTGGCAGAAAGTAATTCCTCGTAAAAGACCAGTTACGACTGCTGTCGAGCAAGACAAGCTAAACGCTTCTAACCTTAAAGCCGTCAAACCCAAACAACGTGTAGGAAATACTGTTCAGGCTTGAGAGGGTGAATACCAGCAAAAGGTACCTAAAGAGAAATGAATTGGCAGATAAGATGGCAAAGCAGACACTGATACTAGAGCAGCTCAGAGAAGTTCCTCAGTAAGACCGAGGAAAAATCATTAATTCAAGGAAATATTTTGAAAGAGTGGCACTCGCATTGGGACATGAGTACAACAGGAAGACACTTGTATGCAATACAGAACCCAGTAGAAGCAGGAAAAAGTGTAAGGGGGAGCGGAGCACAAAAGAGAAAGGAATCGTATTAGATTAGGACACACTAGACTGAAGAAGACGTTGCACTTTATAAACAACAGGATTATATGACAGCTGCAGTGAGGTGGAGTCAATCATTCATTGTGGAGAAAGGAGAAAACTAAGAGGAAGTTGGAAGACATGGACAGAAGGTTACTCTTAAAGTGGTACTTAGCAGCAACCAGGAAAAACAAGTGTTTGCTAAACTTGATAAACAACGCAAGGACATGAAATTATTGTCCAAAACCATTAAGGAAGTGAGGAAGGGTAATATACAAAAAAACTACTGCCGCTTCCAAAGAAGAAATGGTTGTTTTTCTACAAAACAAATGTCGACAAAATTAGGAGAATGTTGTTAAACGTATCTACTAAGAAATTCCATATTCTCAAATCCAGATTACAAGCGGTAGAAGATGGATGGATGTACAGATCATGTAAACCATTTTTTCCCCTGAATTTTTATTTTTGAAGTAAAACTCACTAATGAAGACAAAAGCCATGACAAATTCCCACATTCTGAACAACTACCAATTTCAATCAAAGACAAATTAAAAATGTTTTCCATTTTTATTTTCATGTTTAATTTTCTTGATCTCAATTTTGTCTTTTTAATAATTAAGACTTTTTATCTCATAATTTCGATTTTCTAATCTCATAATTTCGATTGTATTCTCACAAAAATTACTTTTTTTCTCATAACCTTGATGTTAGATCTCATGTTCACTTTATCTCATAATTTTGACTTTTTATCTCATAACTTCGACTTTTTATCTCATAATTTGACTTACCTATCTCATAATTTCGATTTTTTTTTTTACTCAGAATTTCTATTTTTTGTTTCATATTTATGATTATTAATTATTTCCCATTTTTTTACAATCATAATTTCGACTTTCTTATCTACTAATTTACATTTTTTGATCTGAGTAATAAAACTTCTTATTTCCTAATTTACATTTTCCATTGAAGCATTGTTGTTGGCGGGAAAAGACTTCCGTGATGAGTTCTGGGAAAAAGCCCGCATCTTCCGGCTTGTATTTAAACCACGCCTCCTGGGTCGGCTTCTTTAGTCTGTCTGACGCTGATTGGTCCATTCACTTCCGTGTGCAGTTTCGTAAAAAATATTTACACGTATTTGTTTTACTTTCGTTTTAGCTCACAGACTCTGCATTCCCCATTGTGTGCTTATGAGTCCCATAGATTATTTCTGAAGAACTGCACTCAACCAAACAACGTCATGGAATTTGTTTAGTAATGTTTGTCGCTGCCTGATTCACCCAGCTGCCCGATCCGTTTGCACATGCGCAAACCTAACAACTTCCCACCTTTGAGTCGTCAACAAATGTAAGAAAAATGACGTTTGACGTCACCAGCAGTGGAAGCTAACATAAAATGGGAAGCTTTAAATTTAAATAATAAACGATGTAAATTAATAACTTTTAATTTTGATGTGTGGTCGTAGAGTATTTCAGGACATCAGTTGATACAATATTTTGGCGAACGCGAACTGTTGTTTAATGTTTAGTACAATCCCAAATAAAAGGATAATACTTGTACTAGTTTGCCTTCAATTGTTAGTAAACACACTTTTACAGTCACTCCCTTTTTAGAGGACACAATTGTGTACTCTAGTCCCACTTTGTGCCGCTTGCTGGCAGACAGCAAGTACTGCAGTCTCATGTTGCGACTAGTCCAAAAAAGTACGCTTTAATATCACGATTATTGAGTCAAAAACAAAATGGTAATCATTTAAAATGTTGTAAATGTCCACGTTCCAAATAATGTCTGCCCAAACCCAGGCTAAAAAAAACGTATTTTTTACTGTGCATATTACATTTAAGTGTTTTTAATGACGCTCTGCTTTTATACGGTATGGGGCGGTATGGCTCGGTTGGTAGAGTGGCCGTGCCAGCAACTTGAGGGTTGCAGGTTCGATCCCTGCTTCCGCCATCCTAGTCACTGCCGTTGTGTCCTTGAGCAAGACACTTTACCCACCTGCTCCCAGTGCCACCCACACTGGTTTGAATGTAACTTAGATATTGGGTTTCACTATGTAAAAGCGCTTTGAGTCACTAGAGAAAAGCGCTATATAAATATATTTCACTTCACTTATTCCGTGATTATGTTAGTTTTTACGATTATTCTATTCTGTTTGCCTTCTTGTGTGCTTTAATGCATCCGTAAAAACTTTGTGTGCGAATTGATAAAAATCATATCATATAAACTTGCCGAATGACATAAGGAGCTCGAAATTCCCAGCTCACGTGAACTTATCCAATGCGTGTGTGCGCGTGCGTGTAATATGTTAATTTAATGTAGTCTTTATGTGCTGTAATATAACTCTTATTAAAACACAGGTGATAAATGAAAGACGATAACATATTATTACTATCATAATTAATCACCCGATGGCAAACAAGGTGATCAATATGTCTCTTTAAAATTATATATATATATATATATATATATATATATATATATATATATATATATATATATATATATATATATATAATCTGTTTTGAATCACGTTTATGTATTTCTTCCATTCCTGCGGCATTTTTACACCTGATTGTTGCAAATAAATGCAAAGTGTTCACAATATAGTAAATAAACAAACACACATCATTTAACCCTCAATATTAATTTGGGATAGTTTGCAATAAACAATTCCAATGCTTCTAAAGGTTATTGATGTATTTATTGATGTCATCTATTGAACAAATCATTCACATGCTGAATATTTCTTTTAATGAATAATATTGATTATAAATGGTGTGCATTTGTACTTCTTTAAAGGTTAAGAAGATGAATGAAGATGTGCAACAAGTTTTTTTTTACATTTATTTCATGCTGTTAAGAAATCGGTATAAACAAAATCACATTTATTTAATGCCATAATTGATCCATTTTTTAACAAAGGATTGATTTCACATGAGAAAAGAACAAAACAGAGAGATGTAACTTTGAACAATAAATATAAAACATAAATAACATTCACATTGTAGCTTTCACAGTCAAAATCTTCACCTTGCAGTAAGACTGAAGAAACCAAGAACATTTGGAATTTTGTACATTTTTACAGTGAAAGTTCTTGCAGAACTATTGACAAACGTGGTGGACGTGACAAGAAGAACACCAGCAGTGGATCCACTTAAGCAAACGTTAAGTCAGCGAGACACAGCGGAACATTCTTTGGAACGTCCACTTCACCTCTGGGGACTTGGACTCCACTCTGAAGAAGACAGAACATTGTACTGCTGGTCCAAGACACACATCTCTACACATGTTCTGTAGATGTCCTACATATGTTTTAGAGATCCTCTACAGGTGTTCTATAGGTGTACTATAGTTGTTCTACACGTGTCTAGGGATGTGCTACAGGTGTACTGTAAATGTTCTACACATGTGCTAGAGACGTTCTACAGATATGCTGTAGAAATCCTACACTTGTGCTAGAGGTGTTCTACAGATATTCTGTAGAAATCCTACACTTGTGCTAGAGGTGTTCTAGCTGGTGTTTTACGTGTTCTACAGATGTAGGATATTTTACATGTTTTACAGGTGTTCTGCACGTGTTCTACAGATGTTTGTACTGCACATGTTTTACATATGTTGTGTAGATATTCTACAGTTGTTTTTCATGTGTTCTACAGTTCTGCAGTTGTACTACAAGTGTAGTTTTACATGTGTACTAAACTTGTACCACATGTGTCCTACATGTGTACTACACTTGTACTACGTGTCCTACACTTGTACTACACTTGTACTATGTTTGTCCTACATGTGTACTACACTTGTACTACATGTGTACTACACTTGTACTACGTGTGTCCTACATGTGTACTAAACTTGTACTACGTGTCCATGTGTACTACACTTGTACTACGTGTGTCCTACATGTGTACTACACTTGTACTACATGTGTACTACATGTGTACTACACTTGTACTACATGTGTACTACACTTGTACTACATGTGTACTACACTTGTACTACGTGTCCTACATGTGTACTACACTTGTACTACGTGTGCCCTACATGTGTCCTACACTTGTACTACATGTGTACTACTTGCATACTACACTTGTACTACGTGTGTCCTACATGTGTACTACGGGTACTACACTTGTGCTACGTGTTTTACACGTGTGCTACACTTGTACAGATGTACTTTAGATGTTCCACAGTTGTTTTACAGGTGTTCTTTAGATTTTCTAAAGGTTTTCTACAGATGTTCCACATTGTTCTACATGTATCCTACAGATGTTCTGCATATGTTTAAGAGGTTTTCTACAGATGTTCTACATTGTGCAGAAATTCTACAGGTTTTTCTACAGGTGTTCTTTAGATGTTGTACATGTGTTCTACAGTTGTTCCACCGTTCTACAGGTGTCCTACAGATGTTCTTTAGATGTTCTACAGATGTTCTTCAGATGTTCTACATGTGTTGTACAGATGTACTTTATGTTCCACATGTGTTCTACAGATGTACTTTATGTTCTACATGTGTTCCACAGATGTTCTGCATACAGATGTACTTTAGATGTTCTGCATGTGTTCTACTTACAAGTTGGGCTGGATGAGATGATGGTCCTTCTGCTTCCTCCACGTCATTTTCTTCTTCTCATTCTCCTTCTCCTGATGCTGCTGCTCTCTGTCCGTAATCATGTCCCATATGTGGGTGTTGACCCACAATGCACCTGGCAGGGTGAGGCTGGCCCTGGCACAGGTGATCCAGCGGCAGAGCGGGCAGCAGATGGTCCTGATCACACCTTCCAGGTGGGAGAGTTTCTCCAGACAAGGAGCACAGAAGGTGTGGCTGCAGTGGAGCATGCGTGGAACCCGCTGCTGGTGACAATACTGATGGCAACAAATCACACACTCCAGATCTTCTTCTGTGCTGCTGCCAGACATCATCAGCGGCTTCTTCTACTGCACAAATATGTGCACACATCAACTACAAGGCAGAGCTTTTCCAGGTGTGTGGGAGAGTGTGTGTGAGACAGAGTGTGTGTGAGACAGAGTGTGTGTGAGACAGAGTGTGTGTGAGACAGAGTGTGCCCGATGTTAAATAGTGTCGCTGAGCCTCTTCCAGAGAAGTGTGCTGAGATAAGAGTTATTGGGAAGTTGGAGGCGTGCTCAGCTCAGGTGTGTGTCTTCAAGACTAAACAAAAAGTTTGTGAAACTTTGACCTCCCACGTGCTGCAGCTGTAATCTCCTTAATGATCTTATTGATTACATCACTCAATCAGTCATGTCTAATATGTTGTCATTTCTAATCATTTACCTTAAACTACACTTTTTATTTGGCAATGTGTCAATCATTCACACTCCTTATGTGAGACCACATTCTAACTCCTTATGTGAGACCACATTCACACTCCTTATGAGACCACATTCTAACTCCTTATGTGAGACCACATTCTAACTCCTTATGTGAGACCACATTCACACTCCTTATGAGACCACATTCTAACTCCTTATGTGAGACCACATTCACACTCCTTATGTGAGACCACATTCTAACTCCTTATGTGAGACCACATTCTAACTCCTTATGTGAGACCACATTCACACTCCTTATGAGACCACATTCTAACTCCTTATGTGAGACCACATTCTAACTCCTTATGTGAGACCACATTCTAACTCCTTATGTGAGACCACATTCACACTCCTTATGTGAGACCACAACATGCATTCTAACTCCTTATGTGAGACCACATTCTAACTCCTTATGTGAGACCACATACACACTCCTTATGTGAGACCACATTCACACTCCTTATGTGAGACCACATTCACACTCCTTATGTGAGACCACATTCACACTCCTTATGTGACCACATTCACACTCCTTATGTGAGACCACAACATGCATTCTAACTCCTTCTGTGAGACCACAACATGCATTCTAACTCCTTATGTGAGACCACATTCTAACTCCTTATGAGAGACCACATTCTAACTCCTTATGTGAGACCACATTCACACTCCTTATATGAGACCACAACATGCATTCTAACTCCTTATGTGAGACCACATTCTAACTCATTATGTGAGACCACATTCTAACTCCTTATGTGAGACCACATTCTAACTCCTTATGTGAGACCACATTCTAACTCCTTATGTGAGACCACATTCTAACTCCTTATGAGAGACCACATTCTAACTCCTTATGTGAGACCACATCCACACTCCTTATGTGAGACCACAACATGCATTCTAACTCCTTATGTGAGACCACATTCTAACTCCTTATGAGAGACCACATTCTAACTCCTTATGAGAGACCACATTCTAAATCCTTATGTGAGACCACATTCACACTCCTTATGTGAGACCACAACATGCATTCTAACTCCTTATGTGAGACCACATTCTAACTCCTTATGAGAGACCACATTCTAACTCCTTATGTGAGACCACATTCTAATTCCTTATGTGAGACCACATTCTAACTCCTTATGAGAGACCACATTCTAACTCCTTATGTGAGACCACATTCTAACTCCTTATGTGAGACCCCATTCACACTCCTTATGTGAGACCACAACATGCATTCTAACTCATTATGTGAGACCACATTCTAACTCCTTATGTGAGACCACATTCTAACTCCTTAAGTGAGACCACATTCTAACTCCTTATGTGAGACCACATTCACACTCCTTATGTGAGACCACATTCTAACTCCTTATGTGAGACCACATCCACACTCCTTATGTGAGACCACAACATGCATTCTAACTCCTTATGTGAGACCACATTCTAACTCATTATGTGAGACCACATTCACACTCCTTATGTGAGACCACATTCACACTCCTTATGTGAGACCACATTCACACTCCTTATGTGAGACCACATTCACACTCCTTATGTGATACCACAACATGCATTCTAACTCCTTATGTGAGACCACATTCTAACTCCTTATGTGAGACCACATTCACACTCCTTATGTGAGACCACATTCACACTCCTTATGTGAGACCACAACATGCATTCTAACTCCTTGTGTGAGACCACATTCTAACTCCTTATGAGAGACCACATTCTAACTCCTTATGAGAGACCACATTCTAACTCCTTATGTGAGACCACATTCTAACTCCTTATGTGAGAACAGAATCACACTCCTTATGTGAGACCACAACATGCATTCTAACTCCTTATGTGAGACCACATTCTAACTCCTTATGAGAGACCACATTCACACTCCTTATGTGAGACCACATTCACACTCCTTATGTGAGACCACATTCACACTCCTTATGTGAGACCACAACATGCATTCTAACTCCTTATGTGAGACCACATTCTAACTCCTTATGAGAGACCACATTCTAACTCCTTATGAGAGACCACATTCTAAATCCTTATGTGAGACCACATTCACACTCCTTATGTGAGACCACAACATGCATTCTAACTCCTTATGTGAGACCACATTCTAACTCCTTATGAGAGACCACATTCTAACTCCTTATGTGAGACCACATTCTAATTCCTTATGTGAGACCACATTCTAACTCCTTATGAGAGACCACATTCTAACTCCATATGTGAGACCACATTCTAACTCCTTATGTGAGACCCCATTCACACTCCTTATGTGAGACCACAACATGCATTCTAACTCCTTGTGTGAGACCACATTCTAACTCCTTATGAGAGACCACATTCTAACTCCTTATGTGAGACCACATTCACACTCCTTATGTGAGACCACATTCACACTCCTTATGTGAGACCACATTCTAACTCCTTATGTGAGACCACATCCACACTCCTTATGTGAGACCACAACATGCATTCTAACTCCTTATGTGAGACCACATTCTAACTCATTATGTGAGACCACATTCACACTCCTTATGTGAGACCACATTCACACTCCTTATGTGAGACCACATTCACACTCCTTATGTGAGACCACATTCACACTCCTTATGTGATACCACAACTTGCATTCTAACTCCTTATGTGAGACCACATTCTAACTCCTTATGTGAGACCACATTCACACTCCTTATGTGAGACCACATTCACACTCCTTATGTGAGACCACAACATGCATTCTAACTCCTTGTGTGAGACCACATTCTAACTCCTTATGAGAGACCACATTCTAACTCCTTATGAGAGACCACATTCTAACTCCTTATGTGAGACCACATTCTAACTCCTTATGTGAGAACAGAATCACACTCCTTATGTGAGACCACAACATGCATTCTAACTCCTTATGTGAGACCACATTCTAACTCCTTATGAGAGACCACATTCACACTCCTTATGTGAGACCACATTCACACTCCTTATGTGAGACCACAACATGCATTCTAACTCCTTATGTGAGACCACATTCTAACTCCTTATGAGAGACCACATTCTAACTCCTTATGAGAGACCACATTCTAACTCCTTATGTGAGACCACAACATGCATTCTAACTCCTTATGTGAGACCACAACATGCATTCTAACTCCTTATGTGAGACCACATTCTAACTCCTTATGTGAGACCACATTCACACTCCTTATGTGAGACCACAACATGCATTCTAACTCCTTGTGTGAGACCACATTCTAACTCCTTATGTGAGACCACATTCACACTCCTTATGTGAGACCACAACATGCATTCTAACTCCTTATGTGAGACCACATTCTAACTCCTTATGTGAGACCACATTCTAACTCCTTATGTGAGACCACATTCTAATTCCTTATGTGAGACCAAATTCTAACTCCTTATGAGAGACCACATTCTAACTCCTTATGAGAGACCACATTCTAACTCCTTATGTGAGACCACATTCACACTCCTTATGTGAGACCACATTCTAACTCCTTATGTGAGACCACAACATGCATTCTAACTCCTTATGTGAGACCACATTCACACTCCTTATGTGAGACCACAACATGCATTCTAACTCCTAACATACAGCTAGTAGGAGGTGGCTAACAGGAGTACACTATTGGGCCCCAAAAGACCTCCGAGAAACTTCCAAAATCCACCAACAATACTCTATTTATATGTCGTGACCTGAATATTAACCAAGCATTAGCGATCTTGTTATAAGTGCTATCGTCGAGGAACTACTTCTAGCCGTGCCGTGATCACAGAGAGCTAGCTAGCTTATGTGACATAAAGCTTTCGAACAAAACATCCAAAAAATGCCAACAATCTGAATCTGAATATTAACCAATTATTAGCGACATTGTTATAATGAGTGCTAACGCAGAGGAACTACTTTTAGCCACGCTGTGACCACAGAGAGCTAAAGCCCTCCAAAACATGCAAAAAAACTCCAACAATCTCGTGACCTGAATATTAACCAACTATTAGCAATATAGTTATAAGTGCTAAATGTCGAGGAACTAATTTTAGCCGTGCTGCGATCACAGAGAGCTATCTAGCCTATGCGCCATAAAATGTTTACATGTTGTGACCTGAATATAAACCAAGTATAAGCAACATTGTTATTATAAGCGCTAACACAGAGGAACTACTTTTAGCCGTGCTGTGACCACAGAGCGCTAATCAACTAATTCGACATCAAGTCCTCTGAAAGCACTTCCCAAAACTGCCAACAATACTCCATTTACATGTGGTGACCTAATATTAACCAAGTATTAGCGATATTGTGATTATAAACCTCCTCCCTTAAGGAGCTTGTGTGTTCCAATGATCCTAGGAGCTATGTTGTCCTGGGCTTCTGTGCCCCTGGTAGGATCTCCTATGACAAACAGATCCTAGGTATGGGACCAGACAAAGAGCAGCTAAAAGACTTCTATAAATAGATAGTATCCAGGACCAAAGTTTCCATCGCCCGGATGCGGGTCACAGGGGTCTCCCTCTGGAGCCAGGCCTGGAGGTGGGGTGAGCGCCTGGTGGCCTGGCCTGCCCCCATGGAGCCCGTCAAGGCACAACCCGAAGAGGCAACGTGGGTGCCCGCTGCAATGGGCTCACCACCCATAGGAGGGGCCATAGAAGTTTGGTGCTCTGTAAGATGGGCAGCAGTTGAAGGCAGGGCACTTGGCGGTCCGATCCTCGGCTCCAGAAGTTAGCTCTCGGGACACGGAGCGTCACCTCATCGGGGGAAAAGGAGCCTCAGCTTTTGCGGTTTGAGCCAGATCTAGTCGGTCTCACAACCGAGACGGCACAACAAAGGCTCTGGAACCAGTCTTCTCGAGAGGGGAAGGACTCTCTTCCACTCTGGCGTTGCCAACAGTGAGAGGCGACGGGCGGGGGTGACAATACTTGTCACCTTGGGCTCAGAGTCTGTACGTTAGAGTTTAACCCGGTGGACCAGGGGGCAGCTTCACTCCGCCTACGGGTGTGGGGACAAGTCCTGACTGTTGTTTGTGCTTACACACCAAACAGTGGTTCAGAGTACCACCCTTTCTGGAGTTCTTAGAGGGAGTACTGGAGAGTGCTCCCTCGGGTTACCTTGTTCTCCTGGGGGACTTCATCGCTCACGACAGTGAGACCTGGAGAGGCGTGTTTGGGAGAATCGGTCACCCTGATCTGAACCAGAGTGGTGTCTTGTAACTGGACTTTTGTGCTAGTCAAAGATTATCTATACCAAACACCATGTTCAAACATAAGGCTGTGGGGCTACCATGGTCGACAAGACTCTACAGCGTTGCGTGGACAACGAGAGAGGTGCCTTTGGATGTTGGCAGACTTGGGTGGTGGTTCCTCTATTTGAAAAGGGGAACCAGACGGTGTGTTTAAACTATCGTGGTATCACGTTCCTCAGCTTTCCTGTTAAGGTCAATTCAGGTTTACTGGAGAAGAGGCTACGCCAGATAGTCGAACCTCGGATTCAGGAGGAGCAGTGTGGTTTTCGTCCTGGTTGTGGAACTGTGGACTGACTCTATACTCTCGACAGGATCTTTGAGGGTGCATGGGAGTTTGTCCAACCGTCTACATGTGTTTTGTGGACTAAGAGAAATTTGGCGGTCCGCTCCCTGTATGATCAGTGTCAGAGCTTGGTCCGCATTACTGGCAGTAAGTCTGACCCGTTTCCAGGAAGTGTTGGACTCCGCCAGCGCTGCCCTTTGTCAGCGATTTTGTTTACAACTTTTTTGGACATAATTTCTAGGTGCTGTCAGGCCGTTGAGGGGATCCGGTTTGGTGGCTGCAGGATTAGGTCTTGATGGCTTCATCTGGCCAGAAGTTAAGCTCTCACTGGATTGGTTCGCAGGTGAGTGTGAAGCCATTGGGATGAGAATCAGCTCCTCCATATCCGGGTCCACGGTTCTCACCCGGAAAAGGGTGGAGTGTCATCTCCGGGTTGGGGATGAGATCTTGCCCCATGTGGAGGAGTTCAAGTACCTCGGAGTCTTGTTCATGAGTGAGCGAAGAGTGGATGGTGAGATTGACAGGCGGATCGGTGAGGTGTCTGCAGTGATGTGGACCCTTTATCGGTTCGTTGTGGTGAAGAAGGAGCTGAGCCTGTATGCAAAGCTCCCAATTTACCGGTAGATCTACATCCCTGTCCTCACCTATTGGTCATGATCTGTGGGTTATGAGCGAAAGGACAAGATCACGGTACAAGCGGCCCCGTTATGTGGCGAGGTTCTCCCTTAGAGATAGGGGGAGAAGATCTGTCATCCGGGAGGAGCTCAAAGTAAACCTGCTGCTCCTCAACATGGAGAGGAGCCAGAGGAGGTGGTTCTGGCATCTGGTCAGGATGCCACCCAAACGCCTCCTTGGGGAGGTGTTTAGGGCATGTCCGACCGGCAGGAGACCACGGGGAAGACCCAGGACACGTTGGGAAAACTAGGTTTCCCAGCTGGCCTGGGAACACCTCGGGATCCCCCTGAAGGAGCTGGATGATGAAGCTGGGGAGAGGGAAGTCCCTTCGCTGACTTTGGATAAGCAGAAGAAGATCAATTGAAATGATAGTGGTATGTGTGCCACAATGTACTTGACTGGTGGTTGTAATGTGTATGTAGAAGTGGCTTAATGTCTTTGACTGTGGGATGAACACCTTGTCTTACCCTATCAGCTTTTGTTCATTCCAGGTGTGCCTAATAAAGTGGCACATGTGAGTATATCTGTCACACTGCTTTTCTAAATATTCCCGTTAGGGCAACTTTATTTGGATTTACTATGAAAACAGACAATGTCCCACAAAATCAAATGATACACGAGATTTGTCTTTTTGCCGCACGCACGCACACACACACACACACACACAGACAGACAGACAGACACACGCACACAAACAAACGCACACACACACTCTCCATTTTATTGTCCAAGTGTTGGTGCAATGATCAGCAGTCATGTGAATGCTGGACCAGTCACGTTTTATTTGTGTCGTAAAACAATTCCTCAGAAGCACGACTACACAAACACACACATTCATACAAACACACTCACTCACTCACTCACTCCAAGGCTTTGTCTATAAATTAAAAAGACCAGAAAGAAAATGTACAGAAGTTGTTTGGATGATGATTTGGAGCGGCGCTGTATGAAAAGTGCACTGGTCCCAACTCACTACTGGGCTCATGGGTTGTTGAGTGGAGGGAGCACATGTTCTCATCCTAGAGAGGAGGTTTTCATGTATCATCTTAGAGAGGATGTTTTCATGTCTCATCTTGAAAATGATGATTTCATGTATCATCGTAGAGAGGACATCATCTTGAAAAGGATGATTTCATGTATCATCGTAGAGAGGACATCATCTTAGAGAAGATGTTTTTATGTATCATCTTGGATTCATTTCATGCATCATCTTGAAAAGGATGATTTAATGTATCATCGTAGAGAGGATGTTTTTATGCATCATCTTAGAGATGTTTTCATGTATCATCTTAGAGAAGATGATTTCATCTATTAACTTAGAATGATATGCATCGTCTAAAAAAAGGATGATTTCATGTATCATCGTAGAGGATATCATCTAAAATGAGATTATTTCATGTATCACCTTAGAAAAGATGATTACATGTATCATCTTAGAGAATATGATTTCATGTATCATCTTAGAGAGGGTATCATCTTAGAGAGGATGTTTTCATGTATCATCTTAGAGAAGATGTTTTCATGTATCATCGTAGAGAGGACATCATCTTAGAGAGGATGTTTTCATGTATCATCTTAGAGGATGTTTTCATGTATCATCGTAGAGAGAATATCATCTTAGAGAGGATGATTTCAATGTATTGTCTTAGAGGATATCATCTTATAGAGGATGTGTGTACACCTGCTTCATACTTTGACACATTTTGTGTTTAAAATGCTCAGAGAGCAAAGAGAGGGATGATTTGTTGTAGTTTGGGTGTGATGTGATGATGTCACAGGAGTAAAGATGGCGACTAACTGACCTTGTCCACAACCCATGAGCCGCCTTTGTCTCCGCCACCGCTGCTTTTAGTCCTTCTAAGGTGGTCTGACTTTTTGTCTTGCAGAGTTCACACCGGCATTGAACCTGGAATGTCACTCCTGCGCTATGCTCCTCAGCACGTACTTGACCGTGTAGGCGAAGGCGGCGAAGCCGACGATGACGAACAGGTTGGCCAAGGCGCCGCCCAGAAGTCCGTGATTGCGATTGCCTTGCTGCAGGCCGGCGCCGGGGTTGGCGCCCCCGAGCGGGACGGGCCTGCCGTTGAGGGCGGGGAGGCCGTAATGGGCCTGCTGGGGGTCTCCATCTGGCACCACGTCAGGCAAGGGGAGAGGCTGAGTGCGGGCGTTTAACTCTTCCTGAACTTTCTGTTTCTGCTTCATTTCCTGGTGACAGGACAGAGACAAATGGTTAACAGAACACCTTTATTATAAGTCTACTCCAAAATAATCCAAGAAGTCAAAATGGTGAGCACGTAAAAAAACAAGAAAAAGAAAAAAATTATATATTTGTCACTCATTTCAGAAGTGGTGCCTCAGTTTTCTTAGTAATCTGTTCCGCCAAATTGCACAAGCAGCCCCCCGCCCCAATTGATCCATTCCAAACACGCAAAATATAAAAACTCGGGCTGTCAAACAATTAAAATATTTAATCTGTTTGTTCATAGTTCATTCAAAATTATAAGTTTTTGTCATTACTAAGTGAACCCTAGACAGATACTTTAAGATTTTATTGCCATGACTGGATCATTATTTTGCTTTAATAGAATGTTTTTTTTAAATATTATGCTTTTTTAAACAGCTCAACACAATAAAGACTTAACACACTTTCAATGTCAATAACGTCAGATGTCAATGTCAGAAACAAAGTTTCAGCGGCAAAATAACAACAAGCTTAAGCTTACATAAACTCAACGTCAAATTTGAGGAAGCACATCGCAGTAAGTAACGTTAGTAGATATTTTGGCTGTCACCGTAGGCTGATGTTAGCTTCCCTGCTATGAATCACTGTCAAATGTACATTGTGTGGGGACATTTATTAACGCACTGCAGCCTCATAGACACGCACAGTCGTACACACACTCACGCATGCATACAAACACCAATCAGAAGTGCACAGTGTGTTCTCAGGTGCAGCCCACACCTATCAGTTTATGGTTTGCGTAAAGGCTAACTTGTTATTTTCCTTTGTAATCTCTGCCTACTGAGCCTATGGTGCTGTTAAGTTATTGTGGCTCAATTTGCCTTAATTTGTTTTATGTTAATGTATTATTATTTAATATATATTATTGGTTTAGTTGCTTAAGAGATATTCCTGGCTCTGAATTTGCTCATTGCTATTTTTATATTTTTGTGCATTATTTGTTGCCGTCATTAAATGAACAGGTTACTCATCAGTTACTCAGTACTTGAGTAGTTTTTTCACAACATACTTTTTGTTTTTACTCAAGTAAATATTTGGGTGACTACTCCTTACTTTTACTTGAGAAATAAATCTCTAAAGTAACAGTACTCTTACTTGAGTACAAATTCTGGCTACTCTACCCACCTCTGCTTGCATTCAGAAGAGAAACTACACTTCCATGTTGAGATACCAGTTTCAAGTATTGATAACAGAAAATGTGGATTGTTATGATCATGCTTTGATTGACAAAGATGTTTGGCCATGCAATCTGTGATTATTTCTACCTAAATAAATGCTTCTGATATTCTGTACATGACATGTTGTACAAGTTAATGCTATTCATATCTCTGCATGACAATGTTTTAATCGTCTATATTTATAAATGAAATGTAATAGTCAGCCTGCTGAACATTCTGTAATTGCAAAATATCAATCAGAACAGGTTATAAGAGAATATATACTTTATTTCAATCTGCTATCAAACATTTAAGTAGAAATATCACAGATTACATTAAAATACATCTTTGACAAAGCAAGATGTAATATAACGCATGTACAGCGTAGCGCTTTTGTGGTAAAGCCAGAAGTATGTGATTGGTTTGAGAAGGTGTCTTGACATGTTTCATTGAAAGTCTCCGATTAAAAAATGACTCCAGACTTTCTCTCTACCGTCTTTTTTTCTGCTGAGATTTTTGTTTCATTTTAGTAAAGCAGTTAGTGTAACAATCAACATTTTATGCTATTATTGCACTCAACTGGAATGTTAACACGGACATCAAGCTCCACTCTAAGCAGCAAAGGCGCCAGCAGGTAGTTGCTGCAGTGAAGTCGTCTAACAGCGATAGAAGATAAAATAGTCTATCCTTGTCGGGAGAACGACTTGC
Organism: Entelurus aequoreus; assembly: GCF_033978785.1. Classification (NCBI taxonomy): domain Eukaryota; kingdom Metazoa; phylum Chordata; class Actinopteri; order Syngnathiformes; family Syngnathidae; genus Entelurus; species Entelurus aequoreus. Next base: position 66,860,718 of record NC_084731.1, read on the forward strand.
AATGGCTTTTGACATGGGATTTCCATAATGTCCCCTTTTCTTTCTCCATTTCTGCTCACTATTGTCCCGCTTGTGGCTCAACAGTATCTGAACACAATTACATTTCTCCACACTATGGAATGGTCAGAAGGTCAAAAAGGAGTGTTAAAAAAATGTGTGCCGTTAAAGGAACTTATAGTTAAGGCTGTCAAAGTTAACGCGCTAACTAACGAATATTAACACAAAATACATTTTATAGAGAAATATCACAGAAAACAGTACAAAATTAATGAACCTTTATTTAACATCTCTTCTTGTTGCAAAAGAGTGCCTGAAAGCCTAGAACGCCCCATCATTTAAACAGTGCAGGGAGCAGTGCTTGACAGATCCTGTCTTGAAAGCAGACTGACACAGAGTTGTCCGTCGTTATGTGCGCGTTCGATGAACAAATAAACCACACATATAACAAAATAATTAGCTGGCCAGAATTGGTCTATAGCAGACACTTGTTTTTATCGAGGGCCACATCGCACTTATGGCTGCCATCAAACTGCCGCTTATAACAGCGAATTAAATATGAATTTGCCTATGCATTTGATTATTATACATATTTTTTACGTAAACTGTTGACAGACAACTCAATCAATAAAATATTATTTTTTACAACATATTACTGTAAATGATAAAACAGTAAAAAACTGGCAGCTTAGTCACCAGAACTTTACTGTAATATTTATGGTGGTTTTTACAACATCCATCCATCCATTTTCTACCGCTTGTCCCTTTTGGGGTCGCGGGGGGTGCTGGAGCCTATCTCAGCTGCATTCAGTAAATGGAAAAACAGTACCACTGTTTTTTTTTTTATTCTGGCAACTGAGCTGCCAGTTATTTACCATAAAAAAATGTGGTTCCATTTTTCCCATTTACAGTAAAACAACGTAACAATAACCACCAAAATAAATTTCACGGTAAAAACAAAAACTAACCGCCAAAAAATATCAGATTTTTAGCTGTGGTCCGTATGTGGTCAGAGGAGTTTGCTCACTGCAGGTGCTGTATTGCACTTCTGTTTAGACTGAGCTATGAACTGGAAGCACAATTCGGTCTTCTAGTCGTCTATATCGTTTCTACTCGTATGGATTATTCCTTTTATCAATCCAAACAACGTTTGTAAGTTTTTCAATATAAGTAAAACAATTCATACTTACTAAACCGTCCCATGTGTGGTGTCTGTAGGTATGTTTTCATGCAAATTTGTATGTGCCATCGTAACATAATCATGCAAGTGTCGTTAGCATTAGCAAATATGCTAACATGTTTACGAGTGTCTGTGTTAGTATTATTAACTTACAACGTAGGGCTGGGCGATATATGGAATATACTCGATATATCGCGGGTTTGTCTCTGTGCGATATAGAAATTTACTATATGGTGATATTGGAGTATACGTTCTCAGGCAGTTGCTTTTAGCTGCAGGCATTACACTACATGCGTTTCTCACTCTGTTGTCTCTCCTTCTCACTGAGACGTAAAACAAGCGCACCTTCTTACATACGTCAAACACTGTCGCGCGTGCAACGTCATACGCCCTGGCGGAGCAGACAGGTAGCAGCGTGGGTAACGTTAGCTGTGATGGTAGCGGAGTGGTGCGAGTGGTTGTCAGAAAAATTGTATGTAATATATCAAAAAACTTTCCACTCTATTGGGTTTTCCTGTGGTCACGATGAGAGATGTCTTTGTTGTACCAAGCGGGGGTTTTGGAGGATGCGACAGGTATACGATGGAAGGAGACGTAGGTGTTAACCATTTGTCCTCAGCTAGCCGGCACAGCTGGACCAAGAACTTCAAAGCGGACAGATGGCAAGATCTTCCCAAACTTCCTGAGGAAGTTTCTCTGAACTATTTGGTAACCGAGGGCAACGCTATTTACGACCCGCTGCCCTCTTGATGTAGCTGGACCCAGGATGAGCCCAGGCCCGAGACATCCTCCTCTCTTTTGTCTTCGATGTGACCAAGAACAGTGACTGTTTTGCATACTTCCTATACCTGCTGTGGCACGTGTTGGTGCGTGAACATTGAATGTCTAAAATAAAAGAGGAGACGAGAGCTTCCTTCGGCAGAGCGTGGGTGACACTGTAGAGGTTGCAGTGTCGGCACGTGATCTCCTCAGCTGAGTCCAAATTTGATTCTGTCTCTGTTTGATTATTTGTCTCTTGTCTGTTTTAATAGATGTCAAACCGGGTTTGAACCTAACAGTGGTAATACGAGAGAAAGAAGGTGCCAATCTGGTAACAAATGAAGGAAGAATTAATTCCAAGAAACATAGCACAAGGTACATCGTCTGGCGGTGGTTTGGCTTTAAGCGGCAAGATGTCGAATAGACAACCTTAATATGTCAAGTATGCGGCAAAAAAGTTGCTACAAAAAGTAGCAGCTCTATTTGAAAAGTCACCCGCTAGAGAATGAAGAGTGTTTGAAACTCTGCATGTCAACATCTCCGTTCGGTGCCACAGCCAACAAAATGCCGAAGCAACCATTTCCACATCAACACCGTATGAAAAAATAGTCAAAAACAGAAGGAGATAACGTCTGCAGGAACCTACTACATAGCGAAGGACATACACTATTTGATTTCCTATTATGCAGCTCATTTTTATTTGACAGTTATTGAAATATTTTGTGTGACATCATGCACAAAAGTGCACTTTATTTGTTTTAAACTATTGTAGTGGCGTTCTGTACAAAAAGTGCACTTTAACCATTGACCAACAGAGTGGATGACATGCAGCAGCAAGGTTCCGAACATGAGCGCCGCATCGAAGCGCTCGAACAAAAACTGACTGAAACGCAGAAGAGCAATGAGAAACTGGCAGCTAAAATTGACAAATTGGAAGGGCGCTCAAGACGTAATAACTTAAAAATAGTCGGGATACCAGAGCAAGAAGAAAAGGGAAGACTTACGGATTTCGTTGCGGACCTGATACCAAAGTTGTTTGGAGCGAGTAACTTCTCCAAGCCAGTGGTGGTGGACCGCGCGCACCGTGTCCCGCTCGCTCGCTATGGTGACGGCAAGCGCCCCAGGAGCATCATCGCAAGGATACACTTCTACCAGGACAAGGAGCTACTTCTTCGACTGAGTCGCGGCCAGGAGCTGATCTACAACGGCCTGCGCGTCTTCCTGTTTCCAGACTACACTGCCGAGGTGACAGCGCAAAGACGGGCCTTTCGAGAGGTAATGAACACGCTACGGGAGAAGGAAATCAAGTTTATGCTGCGTTTTCCAGCTCGCCGGCATGTGGAGTACAACGACCAGGTAAAGGTGTTTACCTCTCCTACAGACACTAAGACTTTCATTATAAAACATCTTAGTGGCTAATCATCAATAACGGCTCCACCACACAAGGCTTATGATCAGCATAAAGCAGAAATACACTTTTTTCACTGATGTTTATTTCACCGGAGGACGCAGGAAAAAAAGAAAACACTTCGCTGCTGAGCTAGTGCTTGGAGCAGTGAACGCAACTACTAGCATGCGCCCTGCGCCTGAAGATGGGGGTGGGGATGGAGGACTCTTGGACTGGGGAATCGACCAACACGATGTCGTATGGATAACATCACTACGGAGATTTCACTCCAAAACATCGAACTACACACGATGGGGACAGAGGGAGGGGGGAACAATGGGGTGTGAGTGTGTGAATCTGAGCATGAATGTGGAGGAGCGAGGTGCACAATTATATTTCAACTTGCCAATTACTAAGGTTTTTTTTCACGTAAAGATAAAATACCCTAAAAAACTTTAATGTCAACTTATAAGAAAAAAATTAAACTAGTTTCATGGAACGTCAGGGGTTTAGCTAAAAATATTAAAGCAGGGAAGGTTTTTTCACACTTAAATTCATTAAAAGCAGATGTTTTATTCTTACAAGAAACACATCTCTGTAAAGACAACCAACACAAACTTAAAGCTAGCTGGATATCTCAGGTTTATCATGCACCGTTTACTTCACAAGCTAGAGGTGTAGCCATTTTATTTCATTAAAATGTGCCTTTCATACTTACATCAAAAATAATTGACCCTAACGGAAGATTTATTTTATTAAATGGTCATATTACATCCTACCCAGTAACTTTTTTGAATATCTATGGACCAAACACAGATGACTCAAACTTTTATCATAGAGTCTTTGGTCTACTTCCTGATGATAACTCCTCTCATATCTACATTGGTGGTGATTTTAACTGCCTTTTGGATCCCACTTTAGATAGATTGTCAACTAAATCTCATGTAATTGCTAACTCAACTAAAACCATTAATAATCTTATGAGATCAAGAAATATCATAGACATATGGAGAACAAAACATCCTAATAAAAGGGAGTATTCATTTTACTCCGCTGTACACAATTCTTACACAAGAATCGATTACTTCTTAGTAGAAGCCTCTGCTCTCTCCAATGTCAGTAATCCTGAGTACCACAGTAGAGTCATCTCAGATCACAGCCCTATGAGTATGCAGATCCAAATTGATCTCCATAAAACCAAACAAAAATGGAGATTTAATCCACAATTATTATTATATGAAGATTTTAAAGAGTATATGAACAAGGTTATCCAAGAGTTTATTGAGGTGAATGATAACGGAGAGGTCTCAGACTCTATATTGTGGGAAGCCCTTAAAGCTACTGTGAGAGGATATATCATTTCATTTGAAAGCTCAAAACAAAGAAGTAAGAAAAAGGCATAAAGAACTGGAAAAAGAAATTAAAGAAATGGAAGAAATTCATATAAATTCTCTTTTGCAGTCTGACTATAAAAAGATGCTGAAACTGAAAAATGAATACAATTCTCTTCTTCACGGGGAAGTATCTAAACTCTCACTGAAAAATAAACAAAAACATTTTGAAATATCTGATAAACCACAAACACTTCTGTCTAGACAGCTCAAAGGAGATCGAGCTAAAGCTGCTATCCACAAAATATGCTCAAAAACAGGTGAAACATGTACAGATTTACAGGATATCAACAATGTCTTTAAAGACTTTTATTCAGAATTATATAAATCTAGTTCAGCTATATCGGTTAATGATTTTAATGATTTTTTTACTCCATTAAATCTACCTCAACTGAGTCCAAACCATCAGAATTCTTTAAACAATACTATTTCAACTGAAGAACTGCTAAAAGCACTGAAATCTTTCTCTGTGAATAAAAGCCCTGGTCCAGATGGATTTGGTGCAGAGTTTTATCAAGCTTTTAGTGAAATACTGTCCCCTATAATATTAAGAATGTTAAATGACTCTTTCGTAAACAATAAACTTCCAAGCTCTTTGTATGAAGCTAATATATGTATAATACCAAAAAAGGGAAAAAATCCACTCGATCCAGCCAATTATAGACCTATTTCCCTGCTCAATCTAGACCATAAGATTCTAACTAAGGTACTCGCAACAAGGTTAAGCAACCACATAACAGAAATTATCCATCCGGATCAGGTTGGTTTTATCCCGGACAGATCTTCTTTTGGCAATGTACGGAGATTATTGAACCTGTTGTACTCGGACTGCATAGTAAACAAAAAGGCAGCCGTCCTGACTCTGGATGCTCATAAAGCTTTTGATTCAATTGAGTGGGCTTATCTACTTCATGTTCTCAAATTATTTGGGTTGGGAGAAAATTTTATAAAATGGGTTAAAATAATTTATTTTGCACCAAAATCATATGTCATAACTAATAATGTAATATCGGATAGTTTTGAATTACATCGTGGCGTGAGACAGGGCGATTGCCTTTCGCCCTTACTTTTCAATTTGGCCCTAGAACCACTGGCTATTGGTTTAAGAATGAACTCTAATATTAAGGGATTTTCAGTGGGCACATCAGAGAGTCTCATCTCACTTTATGCAGATGATGTACTTGTTACACTTACTGAGCCAGAAATTGCATTACCACTTCTTTTAGAATATGTAGACTCTTTTGGTAAAATATCTGGTTACAAAATAAACTGGTCCAAAAGCGAGCTTATGTTCCTTGGAGATAATGTTAAGATCAGTCAAAACCCGGTTAAAGTTGCAGAAAATTATATATCCTATCTCGGCTTAAAAATATCTAAAAATTATGAATCATTACTAAAATTGAACTTTACTGAAGCTTTTGAGAAATTGAAAGTGTGTATAGAGTATTGGAAGACCCTACCCCTCTCTATGTTGGGTAGAGTGAATGTTGTCAAAATGATTACCCTGCCAAAATTTACTTATCTTTTTCAAAACTTACCAATTCTAATTCCTGCAGATTTTTAAAAAAAACTTGAATCTTTAGTTCTAGATTTTGTGTGGGGATATAAAAAAACGCAGAATATCTAAAAAGCACTTATTTAGATCTACAGGGAAAGGGGGGCTGGGTCTCCCAATGTTAAAAAATTATTATTGGGCATCAAATCTGAACGCATTGACCTATTGGAAGATGGGGTTCCCAAAGAATGAATCACTTAATTCTGCTCCCTTGTGGCTGAAATTGGAACTGCAGTCATTTGTTAAACCTTACACATCATTGCTATCTTTACTTTTTACTAAACCAGTCTCTTCTATTAAATCAACAAGCCATAGTGTAGTAGTAAGAAATTCTATCAAAATTATTTCTCAAATTAAAAAACAATTGAATATTTCCAATGTAACTATGTATTCACCATTGTCTCACAATCATGCATTTATTCCATCAATAACAGACAGACATTTTTTTAACTGGTACTTGAATGGAATTAAATGCATAAAAGACATGTTTGTCGAGGACAGTCTTGCATCATTTGAGCAATTGCGAATCAAGTTCAAGTTGTCCCAATTCAGTTGGTTTTGCTATTTGCAGGCAAAAAAATTTATTAAAGAAAACATTTCAAAGTATCATCTGGTAAATGAAAAACACCCTCTCTTAGAATTACTAAATTTATCACCCACAAGTAAAAAGCTTATCGCCAAATTTGCCAGCTGCTTCATTATGCCCATGACATCAGCAGACGGTGTTAAAAGAGCCTGGGAACAGGAACTAAGAATAACAATACCCAAACAGCAATGGGAACGGACACTCTCTCAAATTCACAATTGCTCAATTAACAGCAGACTTAGGCTCATACAGTTTAAAGTGATTCATCGTTTTTACTACTCCAAAGTCTTATTACACAAATTTTATCCTGATACATCTCCACTTTGTGATAAATGTAAATCTGCTGAAGGATCACTGTCTCATTCGTTTTGGGAATGTCCAATGATTCAATCATTTTGGTTCAGCATTTTCTTTTTTTACTCGGGGGTATATCAGAGAAAACTTGTCCCTGACAGGGATATAATCTTGTTTGGGTGGTCTTCAGAAACACAAAAACTTCCAAAATATATTACAGCCGTGTTGCTGCTTGGGACGGTCTTGGCCAAAAGACTCATTCTCAAAGACTGGAAAAGCCCATCTGCACCCAACTTCAGGAACTGGCTAAATGAACTTGTGAATGTAATGACTCTTGAAAGAATACGATTTATAAACTCTGCAAGTATGAATAAATGGGAACAAACCTGGAAACCTTTACTGACATATATTGAATCATAATTTAGACATTTAAGAAAAAAAAAGAAAAGAAAAAAAACTGCCATCTTTTTTGTAGGTGTATTCATTTTTTATTATCTTTATTATTTTCTGTATTGATCCTACATTATTGTTTGTTTGTTTTTTGTTACTTCTGATATGGCCTTCCCACGGTTTACTTGCTTATTTATGTATTTATTTTTTGTGACTTTTTATTTTGTATTGTTTTACATCTGATCAACTTCTGTGACTTTCCTTTTCTTTTTTAAGTGTGAACGGTGGAAAAGCCCTCGAGAGGTGATCTTGGGATCACTTCCTGAGGATCCTTGATGCAGAGGAATGTTCATCCATCTTGCTATGGTCTGGATAGCCTGCTGATCCTGAGCCAGAGCGGGATGGATGGATAAATATATACAATATCTGGGTATCTTTTCTAATAATGTTTATACTGTAAACCTTGAATTGTTGGAGTTTAAGTGCACCTCTCTCCTCAAATGTGCATGTGAGTGGGTATGAGTGGATGTGTGATTGTATGTAGGTTTTGCGTGACCAAAGTATGACTGTTAAATGTGATTTTAACTGTAAAATTCAATAAAAAATATTTGCAAAAAAAAAAAAAAAAGTGCACTTTAATTTTGTGTTGTTTTGATATGTCATCTTAGTGACATCATGCACAAAACTGCACTAACAGCTTGTTTTAAACTATTGTAGTGGCGTTCTGTACAAAAAGTACACTTTAATTTAGTGTTATTTTGATATGTCATCTTATTGACATCATGCACAAAAGTGCACTAATAGCTTGTTTTAAAATGTCTCTGACAATCTGGCACTTTCTGTTTTGAAATGACATGAATGTTTGTGCCACTGCTTAATAACTGTTTAATAAATAGTTTTGGTAAATTGACTTAGTTGTGATTTCCCTCTCCGCATGAAAGTTTAAAATGAGCATATATTAATGCAATATGAAGAAGAATGTTTTAATGTAGACACATAGAATCATCATACTGCTGTGATTATATGCATCAAGTGTTCATTCAAGGCTAAAGCAAAATATCCACATATATATATGGTGTATCGTGACATGGCCTAAAAATATCCAGATATGAATAAAAGGCCATATCGCCCAGCCCTATTACAACGACATTCTTTTTGTATTGTTTCAGTTTTGAAAATTCTCCAAAACGTCACTGTGGAGTTATTGAGTCCGTTTAGCTGATTGGAGATTGACCACGACTGTATATCTGCGGCTTATAGTTCGGTGCGGCTAATATATGAAAAATATATTTTTTCTTTTAAAATTAGTGGGTGGGCTTAAATAATGGTGTGTTCTAGAGTCTGGAAAATATGGTACGTTTCACTTTCTGAAATGAGTGACCAAAATATTTAAGTTTTTCATGATATTGTAAATTTCTTGTGCATTGATGGTAGGAAACATAGGACAAAAAAACGGGTTACAATTATTCACCTCAACGACTTCGGGAAACAATTCACAGAAGACTTTGTCCTTAAGGTTGAAGGCGAGGCTTTGGGCCGAGAGTTGTCGTTTCTGAAAGAAAAAGAAAAAAGGTAAATGGGGGTGAAGCTCATTCGCACGCTCACGTCGGACTTTGGGTATCACCGTGTGCTCGGAGGTCTCGATGCTCCCCAGGGTGGGACCTTTCTCCACCATGAAGCTGAGCAGACCTGTGAGGATGGTGGAGACGGACCACGCCGGGTTCCACGTGTCCGGGTGGAAGTCTGTGATGGACAAACATAACCTGTGGAGCGACAAGATCAGCGTGACGGAACGTCAGCGCGAGCAAAACAATAAAGATACATTCTTACCTGGTATTGCATTTAAATCTGCCGTTCGGTGTGATCATGTAAATACTTGGTGGTTTAAAGGGAAATTCCCGAGGAAATATCAGCTTTCCGTGGTAATAACCTCCTGCAATAAACAGATTTTTTAAAAGCGCTTCCAGTAAAATCAGAAACAAATATACAAACTCAAAATGAATGGAATCAAAAAAAAATAAAATAAAGGAATTTGACCCCAATATTCAGAAAAAAGATGCCTTAAGCATCAGCTGATCATAAGACCTTGTTTGTTCTGTACTTGATGTCCTTGTTTTGTTTCTTCCACTATTTTATGTCATGGTTTTTATATTAGGTTTTGAGTTTTTTCCATCCACTGTAATTTTGTGGGCTTTTAAAACAAGACTAAATGCTGTCCAAGAGCTTTCTTCACCTTAGGGGTCAAAACCCACCAAAAACACTTACTCATAACAAATATGTGTGTGGCTTGCCATGTTAGGCATATTTTTCATAATGAATTATGTAAATTACTGCATTTATTCTGACAGCCCTAATTATATGTCTTATAATGACAGAAAGTGATAATGTTAAAGGCAAACACTATTTGTTAGACTTTACACATAGTGTGCCCAGAAAATATTCACAGCGCTTCACTTTTCTACATTTTGTTATGTTACAGCCTTATTCCATATTTGGAATACATTCATTTGTGCCCTTCAACAGACATAATGACAATGTGAAAAAAGTAGTTGTAATGTTTGCTAACTTATATATATATATATATATATATATATATATATATATATATATATATATATATATATATATATATATATATATATATATATATATATATATATATATATATATATATATATTTTTTTTTTTTTTTTAAATCACATTTGTTGATGCACCTTTGGCAGCAATTACATCCTCAAGTCTTTTTGAACACCATGCCACCAGCTTGGCACACCTATCTTTGAGCACTTTGGCCCATTCCTCTTTGCAGCACCTCTCAAGCTCCATCAGGTTGGATGGGAAGTGTTGGTTTTCATCCAGGATGTCTCTGTATATTGCTGCATTCATCTTTCCCCTCTATCCTGAATTGTCTCCCAGTTCCTACCGCTCAAAGCCATCCCCACACCATGATGCTGCCACCACCATGCTTCACTGTAGGTATGGTATTAGTGGTGATGAGCGGTGTCTGGTTTCCTCCAAACATTTACGCCAAAGACTTCAGTCTTTGTCTCATCAGACCAGAGAACTTACTTTCTCATGGTCTTAGAGTCTTTCAGGTGAATTTTGGCAAACTTTTATTAAGAAATGGCTTCCGTCTGGTCACTCTTGGTTGATTCCTGCAGAGATGGTTGTCCATCTGGAAGGTTCTCCTCTCTCCACAGACGAATGCTGTAGCTCTGACAGAGTGACCATCGGGTTCTTGGTCACCTCCCTGACTGGACTAAGATGAATGTAGCAATGTAAAGAGACATCCTGGATGAAAACCAACGCTCCTCATTAAACCTGATGGAGCTTGAGGGGTGCTGCCAAGAGGAATGGGCCAAACTGGTGGCATTGTATTCAAAAAGACTTGAAGCTGTGTTTGCTGCCAAAGGTGCATCAAGAAAGTATTGAGCAAAGGCTGTCAATACTTATGCACATGTCATTTTGTAATAAGGCTCTAACAAAAGTAAAGCATTCTGGATTAGGGATGTCCCGATCCAGGTTTTTGCACTTCCGATCCGATACCGATACTGGCCTTATCCGAGCATGTATTACAATTTAAAGTTATTTAGCCTACTTAGTTGTCAGATTCATGTTGAAAAGGGTTTTAGTACTCTTGATAACAACTAGCCAGCTGAATTAGGTGAGTTTGAATAATACACAATGGAGATGTTGACGTGCGGAGTTTCAAACACTCTTCATTTTCTAGCAGGGGACTTTTCAAACGATGCTACATATTAGCAGTAATGCTACTTTTTATAGCAACGCTTGTGCCCCACACTTGACAAATTACGGTTGTCTGTTCGACATATTCCCACTTGAAGCCAAACCACCGCCAGACGATGGACCACCTGCTGTTTTTCTTGGGAATTAATTAATTCTTCCTTCATTATTACCGCTCACGCGGCTACGCTAGCATCACAGCTAACGTTAGCCTTGCTGCTACCTCTCTGCTGGGAGAGTGCGTATACGTATGTGACGTATAACGTGACAGTATGTGACGTGTGTAAGAAGGTGCGCTTGCTGTCTATGAGAAACAGACACAAGAAGGAGTGGAAAGAGCCTGTCGTGTAATGCCAGCAGCTAAAAGCAACTGCGTGAAGACGTATACTCGACTGTGTTGAAGGTGTGCTGGAAAATGCGGAACGGAATATAGGGAGCAGCAGAAAAGTGGAATGTATTATTTAAATCTGTGCGTTGGAAAACACGGACCGGAGTTTTTTTTAAACTGGATCTGGATCGGCATTTTCCCATGCCTTGCCGATACGCATTTTTTGGCCAATATCGGCGGCCGATCCGATCCAAATATCGGATCGGGACATCCCTTTTCTGGATGCACTGCATGATCCTGATAAGTTTGAGGTGGATTACAGTGATCAGCTGCTTGCATATTAACTTGATCAAACATGGCGACAACAGCCAATCAGAGTTAGCATAGTAATCAAAGTCCGGCATTTTTTAAACCTTGGACGTGTGACAATAAAACATTTAAATCTTCTAAATTTGCATTAATTCTCATTCCCTTTATGACAAGATATAAACAGGATGCAATCTGAACCATCATATTTGGTGTGCGTAACTTCATCTTGTCTCTCCAGCAGTGCAGGAAGAATCAAAAAGTTATGCCGCACCTAAGCAAATTTGATCCACAGGTTCCACGCTTGGCGGTTGAACAGCTTTTCTTTTCGCCGAAAGTGGAGGAATTGTGGCATATGCAGACTTCTTGTGAAATAGCAAACGGTTGCTGGTTTTAAGACGGAAGCACTGCATGACTCACAAGTGACTACGTGGGTTGAGGTGTGCCATCAGGAAGAAATACCACAATGGAAAACCTGTCTCTCCAAACCCACATGTACATCTAGGAAAACAAGCACAGAACTAAGCAGCAGGTTTTTACCTTCGTATGGAGTTTTCTCAGGACCTCTGACCACATAGCGCCTGCGGGACACACAACAAAGGTGTTAAGATACTTTATAGCATTTTAAAAAAGAAAGCATTAAGACTACCTGGTGCCTTTAGATAGCTTGTACAACTGTAACACGTGTGATATCACAAAAGTTATTACTTCTACCATTTGAATATGTTTTGAATATCATTTATATTTTAGTCTTTTCCCAAAAACAAACCACAGCAAATATGATCATTGGTAGTGGAACAGCTTATTGTTTTAACTTTGTTGGTAATATAACAAAAAGCTCTGTATAAACACACCAGCCAGTGAGCGGATGTAGTAACCAAGCAAATTCATACAAAATGATTTGCTATGGCCAGGAAATACTTGTAACATATTTCAGATGTGCGTTCTTATTTGTCGCCTCAGCCATGCACAAGTCAAAACAGCAGACTGTTGATTAATAGACTTCAGTGTCAATGGTAACAAGGTCACATTCTCAGCTAGGGAAAAATTCATGTACAGTAAATACAATCTGACATATTTAATGGTCAAAAAAATGTCATGCTTCTTCTGTGGAACTGGTAAAATATGCATTGTGTCATTTCTATAGAGCACACCGAGATAGGTGCAAGATTCTTGTGTGCAGACAAAGTTTTTTGTGTAAGAGATGCCTCATACCTGCTGACAGTTTTGGCGATCTATTTGATAAGACGTGATGAAAGCAAACGCTCTATAGAGCGCACAGCGGGAAGTTTGCTCCAGTTCACTTGCCACAAGCGAGCAGAAATGTACAAAAGAAAGTCTACCTTATGGAAGTATCAGGTTCAAAGCCATGGCATGTTGTTCTCCCGACAAGAAAGGACTATTTATCGCCGTGAGAAGAGATTATATCACTGAAAAAATGCCTGCTACCCACGTCGTTCAGATGTGGGTGGTGCTCCACTTCCGTGTTCAGATTACAGTTAAGGTGCAGTGATAACATAACATTTAGATTGTTACTGTGACTGATTTAGTAAGTAAGATGACATAAAAGCTAAACAGTAATTAAAGACAGTCGATCCGACAGTCAAGGCACTTTCTCAAAACAATCACACACTTTTCCGGCTTCAAAATAAAAGCGCTAATGTACGGCTTCATATTAGCCGCTACACCTAACAAAGTAATTTAATGTACCATATTTTCCGCACTATAAGGTGCACCGGATTATAAGGCGCACCTTCAATGAATGGCATATTTCAAAACGTTGTTCATATATAAAGCGCACCGGATTATAAGGCGCACCTATGCATCCATTAGATGGAGCTGCGCTAAAGGGAATGTCAACAAAACAGTCAGATAGGTTAGTCAAACGTTATTAATAGATTACAAACCAGCGTTCTGACAACTCTGTTCACTCCCAAAATGAATAAACAGCTGTTTTATTATTTTGCCCGAGGTAAAGTCAGTGACGTGGTGTTTTGTTCATCTTTTAACAACAGCAAGGTATAACATGTAGTGCAACATTTATATCACAAAGTGGAGGGGAACTTTTCCCTGATTACGGTTACGGTAAATCAAACGTTAGTGCAATCACAATATAGTAACACTCGAAATAGTGCAGAGCAATAACAATATCAATAACTCAACGTTGCTCAAACGTTAATGTCACAACACAACACACAAAGCTCACTTTATGAAGTTATTCCTCATCCACGAATCCCTCAAATTCTTCTTCTTCAGTGTCCGAATTGAACACCATTGATTCGTTTATGTTAAATTATCTCGCTGCTGCTCTATTCCCGTGTTCTACTGCATGACTGATCGTCTTAAGTTTAAACTCTGCGTCATAAGCGTTGTCTCTTAATAGAAGCCATTTTTGGGTTAGAAGCGCTTCTTCTTCTACGGGGGAAAATGAACTCGGCGGCTGCTTACCGTAGAACAGGGGTGTCAGACACGCGGCCCGCGGGCCAACTGCGGCCCGCGAGATGTTATTTTGCGGCCCGCACCTTAATATGAAAATGTAATGTTAGCGCGGCCCGCGAGTTTTATATGAATGCCGCTTGACAGCGTCATACTTGCCAACCCTCCCGATTTTTTCCAGGAGACTCCCGAATTTCAGTGCCCCTGCCGATTTTCACCCAGACATCAATATTAAGGGCGTGCTGTGATGGCAATGCCTTTAGCGTCCTCTACAACCTGTACAAACAGCGTGCCAGCCCAGTCACATGTTGTATTTGGTTTCTGTAGACACACGTAAGTGACTGCAAGACATACTTGATCAACAGGCAGGGTTGGGGGGGCGGAGTTTGGTGGTAGAGGGGGTGTATATTGTTAGCCCGGAAGAGTTTGGGCTGCAAGGTGTTCTGGGTATTTGTTCTGTTGTGTTTATGTTGTGTTACGGTGCGGACGTTCTCCCGAAAAGTGTTTGTCATTCTTGTTTAGTGTAGGTTCACAGTGTGGCGCATATTTGTAACAGTGATAAAGTTGTTTATATGGACACCCTCAGTGTGACCTGTATGGCTGTTGAACAAGTATGTCTTGCAGTCACTCACGTGTGTCTGCAGAAGCCTCATACAACATGTGACTGGGCCGGCACGCTGTTTGTATGGTGAAAAAGCAGACGCGACAACAGGTTGTAGAGGACGCTAAAGGCAGTGCCATCACGTCACGCCCTTAATATTGTTGTTCGGGGGAAATTCGGGAGAATGGTTGCCCCGGGAGATTGTCGGGAGGGGCACTGAAATCCGGGAGTCTCCCGGAAAAATCGGGAGGGTTGGCAAGTATGTTGCGAGGGCGGGAAAGCCATTCAAAGAAGGTGAATTCATTAAAAAGTGCATGTTAGATTTTTTAAATAAATCTTTTCCTGCAGCCCAGCCTCACCCAGTTTCTGCATCCAGTGGTCCCCAGGTAAATTGAGTTTGAGACCCCTGACTTAGAATTTCATGGCTGCAACACGTGCCAAAGTAGTTGGGAAAGGGCATGTTCACCACTGTGTTACATGGCCTTTCCTCTTAACAACACTCAGTAAACGTTTGGGAACTGAGGAGACACATTTTTTAAGCTTCTCAGGTGGAATTCTTTCCCATTCTTGCTTGATGTACAGCTTAAGTTGTTCAACAGTCCGGGGGTCTCCGTTTTGGTATTTTAGGCTTCATAATGCGCCACACATTTTCAATGGGAGACAGGTCTGGACTACAGGCAGGCCAGTCTAGTACCCGCACTCTTTTACTATGAAGCCACGTTGATGTAACACGTGGCTTGGCATTGTCTTGCTGAAATAAGCAGGGGCGTCCATGGTAACGTTGCTTGGATGGCAACATATGTTGCTCCAAAACCTGTATGTACCTTTCAGCATTAACGGCGCCTTCACAGATGTGTAAGTTACCCATGTCTTTTTGGTAAAGGCTGAGCTCAAATGTAATAATGACATTACATTTCAAAAGTTAAGATTCCACAATACGACAAGAGTGTGGTGCATGGATGAAGACCATACCATTCTAGGATGTTTGAGGGGAGAGGTTCAGCACAGATGTAAGGCACAGGGTCTTTCTTTATCCTGAGGTAATCCTGCTTAAGTCGCTGAGTGGCTGTGGTTGGAGCTCTCTTGTTCCCGCTGTTGTTCATCTGTGGATATAAAGGAGGTGCATGAGGAAGAATAATTTCTCTGTGAATTACAATATTTGTAGTTCGGGCTGAAAGATTTATCGTTTTCTGAACGAAAGCCCGATTTGCAAAAACACGATTAGGTGATCGCTGAAGCTGCGGTTTTTACACCAATAATTCAAATCAAATTTGTACTTTGCATTGGAGTAATAGCTTTCAATGTTTTGATGGTATGGTACCATTTTCTGTCACATTTGTAATGTTACTGTACACTGTGAAGATTGCAAAAAAGCCAGATTTTTCAATCGATAGGAACTTTTATTTATTTATTTATTTCTTAAATGCAGTTCCCCTTTAAGGATATCTTCTCCGTCATTTTCAAGTGGATCCATATCTCGCACGTTGTTGATTTAAAAGAATCCCGTAAATTGCAAACTGGCCACGCTGCTGTCATGAAGGCGTCTTGCTCCGAGTGATGTCGAGTGTCACAGAGGCTTGAGGCAAACGGACTCTGGCAAAAATGCTGAGGTCCGTCAAGAATGTACGCTAATTTAAATTCTCTTCTATTCTGTGCCATTGAATGGACCGGGTGTGGGACAAAAGTGAATCTGAAGTCGTGCCAACCTGTCTACAGAATGTTTTCATTGTCTAAGTATGATTAAGGGATTCAAGGATGTTGCAAAACAAACATGTCGAAGACCACAAAATCATGACGCACAAAGAAAAACAGACTGACGCACGAAGAAACAGATAAAAATGCCCAGGAGACCAGGACTCGAGAGAGATTGCTTTTTGTGAGTCCTCCGGAGGACGGCCGTTTGTTTGCAGGGACAAAACAATCCAACTTATGCACTTTTGACTATGCGTAAATAAACTTGTACTAAATTCACTTTTGTTGCTGTTTAAGCCTTGAACAAGCCACCACAAAATATGTGATTTCCTCGTCAAAACATTAAGATTACATAAAGAGTGTCTGAGTCTAAGCATGGCGGTATTGTCTCAAATACATACCTCTTTCTAAAATATACGGGTATAATTTGTAATACCGCCCAGCCCTATTACAGGTCACATTAATATGGACAATAAGATACCTCTCATTGTGCAGCACTTCCCTCTATACCAGGGGTCCCCAAACTTTTTGACTCGGGGGCCGCATTGGGTTAAAAATATTTGGCCAGGCCGGTGTGTGTGAGTGTGTGAGTGAGTGAGTGAGTGAGTGAGTGAGTGAGTGAGTGAGTGAGTGTATATATACAGGACTGTCTCAGAAAATTTGAATATTGTGATAAAGTTCTTTATTTTCTGTAATGCAACTAAAAACATGAAAATCTCATACATTCTGGATTCATTACACATCAACTGAAATATTGCAAGCCTTTTATTATTTTAATATTGCTGATTATGGCATACAGCTTAAGAAAACTCAAAAATCCCATCTAAAAAAATTAGGATATTTCCTCAGACCAAGTAAAAAAAAAAAAGATTGTCCTGCCCACAGTGCCAAAACCACCAGTAACTGGTGTACTGACCATGGCATTACTGTCCTCGATTGGCCTGCCAACTTCCCTGACCTGTACCCCATAGAGAATTTGTGGGGTATGGTGAAGAAGAAGCTGAAAGACACCAGACCCAATAATGCAAATGAGCTAAAGGTCGCTATTGAAGCATCTTGGGCATCCATAACACCTCAGCAATGCCACAGGCGGATTGCCTCCATGTCACGCCGCATTGATGCAGTAATCCGTGCAAAAGGATTCCCAACCAAGTACTGAGTGCATTAGTTGACATTTTAAAATGTTTGATTTTGCTTTGCTGTTATAAATCTTTTTTTTTTTTACTTGGTCTGAGGAAATATTCTAATTTTTTGAGATGGGATTTTTTAGTTTTCTTAAGCTGTATGCCATAATCAGCAATATTAAAATAATAAAAGGCTTGCAATATTTCAGTTGATGTGTAATTAATCCAGAATGTACGACATTTGTTTTTTTAATTGCATTACAGAAAATAAAGAACTTTATCACAATATTCTATTTTTCTGAGACAGTCCTGTATATATATATAATTCTCGCGCACTAATTGACTGAAAGAGCGTGCACTTGCCGATGATGTCACTTTATCGATGGGAAAATGCATTTTTAGACAATATTATTTGTAACAAGTGGTAGAAAATTGATTAAAAAGGACAGATTTAAAAAATATATATATATATATATATATATAAAATAAATAAATAAGTATTATTTTTTTTAAACTTGGAACTTCCCGCGGGCCGGATTTTGGACGCTCGTGGGCTCTTTACCCCACTAAACGTATCGAAAAAGAAGCAAAACCACGGCTCTAAAACCAGGTTAAGACTATAGCGTGGGTTACCTGTACCATTGCACCTCTACTAAGCACAATGATGTATATGAAGACAATGACAGTAGTCAGCTGTTAGTATGAATATTACCTCAATCCAACATGTCAGTCATAAACCGTAGGGATGTGCTACTCGCTATAATCCTGCACGGGACGCTATAATAAAAAAAAACTAATTGTGATATTAATCGAGATAATTTATTTTGCCATATCAACCAGTCCCATTAACACTCACTGACTGGTAATTTGACCCACTATTACTGTCATGTCAAATATTGGCATGTAAGAGCACTATTCAAAGCACTTGGACACAATGAAATATATTCAAGGCAAAACAAGGCAATGCTTTTTAAATAAAAATTGCATGTACCAGATATATGGACTAATATAAATGTCATGTCATCCAAAATATATCATTACATATCATGCTTTATTAGTTTGGTACATGACAATTGGCCATTGACTTGCTTATCTCCATAGCAACCGCGGTTTGCATTGTGCATCATTTTTTACGCTGTGTAGGGTTATTTTTGTACCAATTAAAAAGCACATAGGCTTATGACGTAGTTCACATATCTCAAAAGTGCCTTGACGTCGAAACTTTCTGGTCCGATATAAAGAAGTTAAGAAAATCAACACGCAAAATGTTACATCTCAAGATTGTACAAAATGACACCTGAAAGTTAAAGGGACTGTTTGCAACTTGTTTACAGTGACTTTTTTCTAAGCAAAAAATATAACATGAAAACCATTGGCTAGCTTGTGTTACCATTAGTGGTTTAACAGAAGACATTTCTGTAAAAAGAGTCTATATTTTTCACACTTACTAAGTCTGCTTAGTAAAATGATTTACCGGCTAGAATAAAATGGTTGGTGTTTATGGCGGTCACTCACCCTTTCTTGTACGCGCACACATACAAAAGCAGTCCAAAAGAAGCAACAAACAATCTTCAATCATGTTGTTATGATAAAATATATAGAATATGACATATAACACCCCACACCCAAATCGCTATTATTACACCCAAAGCTAATGTGTAAATGTTGCAAAACTGCCCTTTTAAGTTTTAATCTCTTATAATTTATCACTTTTGTATACATATTTGTCCTAAAATATGAAGTGAGTCTGAGCATTCAATCACGGTTTTTGAGCGTCCTTAAAATGATATACATACACACACACACACACACACACACACACACACACACACACACACACACACACACACACACACATCTATATACACACACATACACATATATACATATATAATATGCATACATACATAATATTTACACACACATATACATACATATTTATAAACATATTCCAGGACATATGGAAGTTGGAACTATATTTTTGTTATTTGTAATGTCGCTTTTTAACTTAATTAAATAATACAAAAAATATGTATATTTAAAACAAATTTATTTAATGATTTTCTTTGGGTTACTTAACTAAGAATCCATAAGTTTTTTGTTATGCGTTTATGAGAAATAAGGGAGCACTGATGTTTTGACGTTCACTTTCCAAAATAAAGGTCACACATTTCTCTATTGTCTTAAAGGATAACGCAAGACCGATTCTTGAACTTCGAGCAGTCGTAGCTCCCTTAATATTTGGCCTATCACGATGCTTCAAGTGACATTGGAAAGTTTTTCCAAGGCCTTTGCAACTGTATCATTTGCTTCGAGATATTTTGCAATTGAAATCTTTTGTCACTTACCTATATTAGTTATTGGAAAATAACGCCAAGTATATTCCGCTTTGCTACAAACGATCACGTGGTAACCAGCTGACAATGTGACGCCATTAACAAAATACATATATAATGATATTCCACTTTACAGCCAATATAATCACTTAGTGACACTTTTGAGTTATGAATTTGTGTCGTGCGACGCTCGTTTCGCCAATATTTGTTCATGTCATTACAAATTAATATTTGTTCATGTCATTACAAACTAATATTTGTTCATGTCATTACAAACTAATATTTGTTCATGTCATTACAAACTAATATTTGTTCAGGTCATTGCAAACTAATATTTGTTCAGGTCATTGCAAACTAATATTTGTTCAGGTCATTGCAAACTACCAAGCTCGGAGGCGACAGGAGCGGAAGCAATACTGATCGCGCAAACAACACGTTTGCTTTATTATCTTATTATTATTATTGTTGTTGCTTTATGTTCAAACAAAATAGTTTTCTTACATTTACCACGTTGACGAGGCCGCCAACAGGCTAATGAAGCAGCTGTTGGGTAATGACTAGAAAAGACTAGTAAAGGCTAGTAAATTCTAGTAAAGACCAGTAAAGACTAGTAAATATTAGTATATACTAGTAAATGCTAGTAAAGACTAGTACATGCTAGTAAAGACTAGTACATATTAGTATATACTAGTGAATGCTAGTAAAGACTAGTAAATGCTAGTAAAGACTATTAAATATTAGTATATACACTAGTAAATGCTAGTAAATATTAGTATATACTAGTAAATGCTAGTAAATACTAGTAACATGCTGGTAAATGCTAGTGAATATTTGTGAACACTAGTAAAATGCTGGTAAATGCTAGTAAATATTAGTAAATGCTAGTAAAGACCAGTAAATACTAGTAAAGACTAGTAAGCTGACATAGGCCAGTGCCACTTTTAGCGAGCTAATGCTAGCAGCCGCAGTGTTACGGACAAAAGTTGGCCGCCTTTACGCCGACAACTTGACTAATAATGGCGTGTGGTGCTGACATACCTCTCCAGAGACCCCGGTGAAAATGTGTATTCGGGTCTGGATATGAAGCAGGTTGTAGTTTCTACAGTCAGAGCCCAAACTATAAAACGATGACAGCAACCTACGGTTAGCTAACGGAGCAGCAGCCTGACAAACTGGCTTCCGGGTTTCTTCTTCTTTATTCTATGGCGGCTCGCAAGCAACGCTATAGGTGCATACCGCCACCTAACGCACTGGAATTATAGGTGCATACCGCCACCCAACGTACTGGAGTTATAGGTGCATACCGCCATAGACATGTTTTAAGGCTAAGCGTACGCAGCATCGAGCGCTACTGCCTACTGGCGCTGACGAGACGCGGGGCCGCCATCTTGGAGTGGTGATCCGCTCCACTCAGTGCAATTCATTTGGCAGGAGCAATGAACTGTCAGCGCATTTAATTCATTTTACCTCACTGAATACCACTGATTTTCATGCACTTTTGTGTCATACGTGTAGCTATGATAAAGGACACGTGTTTTGTTATTCATAGTTTGCTTAACAGTAATAGAATATTCCTATAAACTATAAATGACAGACATCCGAGATCAAAACTGGGAATATAATCCCAGAGAGGGGGGGGGGGGAGGGGAACGGTCAGCTATTTTTAAATTGAAGAAACAATATGATTAGGTTATATAAACATGCATATATCCTACATAAACAATGTATGAATACATTAGATATCTATATTGCATCTCATTCTCTGTTGCTGCAGCAGCAGAGAGTTTATTCTGTCTTGACACTTTTTATTGATATTTTGTATTACATTCTTCCCTTAAATGAACATGTTTACAGTGATTGTTTTATATTTATTTTTTATGTATGTCACTTTGGATAAAAGCGTCTCCCAAATACTTAAACATAAACATATATAAACACCTGTAAGTCTATATATAAGCTAAAACCACCAATCTGTTTCAATGGATTCAGAATAAAACAAAATTCTGTCTTCCCCAACAATGTTAGTATTTGAATATTGTTACTTGAAGCTAGACTAAATTTAGACTTGTATTATACTGTATAGCCACTGTCCATCTGATTGTCTAGTTAGCTAACATATATTACCCCCCGCCCCCTACACAATCTGGACTGAGGTCCTAACTTTTATCCCTGTTGGGCTTTTACAATCTTTATCTTCATCATTTATTTCTACTTTATGTTATTCAAGTATGACATTTTTAAATGTAATTAATTTAATTGACAAGCAATTATATTATGGTCATACTCTTGTTTGCTAGCGGCTACGATTTCAGTACTATTGAAGATCTTTGCTCCTTCTCAACTCTGTGGTAATATTCTTTTCACAAAATACAGTATGTTATGTTAAATCTTACTTGTGAAAAGAAATCCCCCGATTCCTATTTTCAACAGTCTGCTCATTTGAGCAGGAAAACGCTGAACACCATCTTTGTTTTCTACCTGTCAACTGTCAGTTTAGGCTGCTCGCCGGCTCCTCATCACCACTTCAATATGGCGGCCCAATTTCTCGCATCACAGCAGCCAATGCTGGGTCCACTTATAACATGTCTATACATACCGCCACCTAACGTACTGGAGTTATAGGTGCATACCGCCACCTACTGTACTGGAGTTATAGGTGCATCCCGCTACCTACTGTACTGGAGTTATAGGTGCATACCGCCACCTACTGTACTGGAGTTATAGGTGCGCATACCGCCACCTAACATACTGGAGTTATAGGTGCATACCACCACCAAACGTACTGGAGTACAAACCCCGTTTCCATATGAGTTGGGAAATTGTGTTAGATGTAAATATAAACGGAATACAATGATTTGCAAATCCTTCTCAACCCATATTCAATTGAATGCACTACAAAGACAAGATATTTGATGTTCAAACTCATAAACTTTATTTTTTTTTTTGCAAATAATAATTAACTTAGAATTTCATGGCTGCAACACGTGCCAAAGTAGTTGGGAAAGGGCATGTTCACCACTGTGTTACATGGCCTTTCCTTTTAACAACACTCAGTAAACGTTTGGGAACTGAGGAGACACATTTTTTAAGCTTCTCAGGTGGAATTCTTTCCCATTCTTGCTTGATGTACAGCTTAAGTTGTTCAACAGTTTGGGGGTCTCTGTTGTGGTATTTTAGGCTTCATAATGCGCCACACATTTTCAACGGGAGACAGGTCTGGACTACAGGCAGGCCAGTCTAGTACCCGCACTCTTTTACTATGAAGCCACGTTGATGTAACACGTGGCTTGGCATTGTCTTGCTGGAATAAGCAGGGGCGTCCATGGTAACGTTGCTTGGATGGCAACATATGTTGCTCCAAAAACTGTATGTACCTTTCAGCATTAATGGCGCCTTCACAGATGTGTAAGTTACCCATGTCTTGGGCACTAATACACCCCCATACCATCACAGATGCTGGCTTTTCAACTTTGCGCCTGTAACAATCCGGGTGGTTCTTTTCCTCTTTGGTCTGGAGGACACGACGTCCACAGTTTCCAAAAACAATTTGAAATGTGGACTCGTCAGACCACAGAACACTTTTCCACTTTGTATCAGTCCATCTTAGATGAGCTCAGGCCCAGCGAAGCCGACTGCGTTTCTGGGTGTTGTTGGTAAACGGTTTTCGCCTTGCATAGGAAAGTTTTAACTTGCACTTACAGATGTAGCGACCAACTGTAGTTACTGACAGTGGGTTTCTGAAGTGTTCCTGAGCTCATGCGGTGATATCCTTTACACACTGATGTCGCTTGTTGATGCAGTACAGCCTGAGGGATGGAAGGTCACAGGCTTAGCTGCTTACGTGCAGTGATTTCTCCAGATTCTCTGAACCCTTTGATGATATTAAGAACCATAGATGGCATACTTGCCAACCCTCCCGGTTTTACCGGGAGACTCCCGGAATTCAGCGCCTCTCCCGATAACCTCCCGGAAGAAATGTTCTCCCGATAAACTCGCGGAATTCAGCCGGAGCTAGAGGCCACGCCCCCTCCAGCTCCATGCGGACCTGAGTGGGGACAGCGGCGACAGTCTGTTTTCACGTCCGCTTTCCCACGATATAAACAGCGTGCCTGCCCAATCACGTTATAACTGTAGAATGATCGAGGGCGAGTTCTTGGTTTCTTATATGGGTTTATTGTTAGGCAGTTTCATTAACGTCCTCCCAGTGCGGTAACAACACACAACAACAGCAGTCACGTTTTCGTCTACCGTAAAGCAGTTCGTCTGCCGTAAACAGCAATGTTGTGACACTCTTAAACAGGACAATACTGCCATTTACTGGATAGCCTCTGGAACACTGAAATTCAAGTATTTATTTTATTTATATGTATAATAAAATAAATATATATACATATATATATATATATGAAATACTCGAGTTGGTGAATTCTAGCTGTAAATATACTCTCCCCTCTAAACCACACCCCCAACCAAGCCCCCCGCCCCGCCACCAAGCCCCCCGCCCCGCCAGGCATATTTGTACGTGCTATTGTAATGTAATGAAGCTAGCGCCGTTAGCATTAGCGAGTATGCTAACACATTTATAAGTGTCTATGTTAGTATTATTAACTTACAATAGTAATCTGTTTGTATTGTTTCAGTTTCGTAATTAAAGCTTTGAACCAAAAGTACAAGTGCTGTTCTGCCTTTTAGTCGTCCATAGCATTTCTACTCGTATGGATTCTTCATTCATCACTCCAAGCAACGTTTGTAAGTTTTACAATATAACTAAAACAATTTATACTTACTAAAGCGTACCATGTGTAATGTCTGTAGTAGTGTTTTCATGCATATTTGTATGTGCTATCGTATTGTAATCAGGCTAACGTCTTTAGCATTAGCAAATATGCTAACATGTTTACGAGTCTTCTGTGTTAATATTATTAACTTACATTCTTTTTGTATTGTTTCAGTTTTGAAAATTCACCAAAATGTCACCGTGGAGTTATTGAGTCTGTTTAGCCAATTGGAGAGCTAGCTTGTGCAGCTAGCAGGTCCATGACCATGACTTCTGTTTTGTTTGATCAGCCGTTTTACTACCGAGTTACATACACTGTTTGGAAACAATTAAGGTATGTAAATAATTGTTTACAAAACGTTTGTAATGGGTGTGGCTTATAGACTGGTGCGCTTTATAGTCCGGAAAATACGGTCTTGCAATCGTTAGTCATTCATCTAGTGTTGAGACCACGTCTTGAGGAATTCACAATGTGTGAACAAAAGTAAAAATGTGGCGTTATAGGGGAATCATTAAAGGCCTACTGAAACCCACTACTACCGACCACGCAGTCTGATAGTTTATATATCAATGATGAAATCTTAACATTGCAACACATGCCAATACGGCCGGGTTAACTTATAAAGTGCAATTTTAAATTTCCAGCTAAACTTCCGGTTGAAAACGTCTATGTATGATGACGTATGCGGGTGATGTCAATCGTTGAACCGAAAGTATTGGTACACCATTGAATCCAATACAAAAAGCTCTGTTTTCATCTCAAACTTCCACAGTATTCTGGACATCTGTGTTGGTGAATCTTTTGCAATTTGTTTAATGAACAATGAAGACTGCAAAGAAGAAAGCTGTAGGTGGGAACGGTGTATTAGCGGCTGGCTGCAGCAACACAACCAGGAGGACTTTGAGATGGATAGCAGACGCGCTAGCCGCCGACCTCACCTTGACTTCCTCCGTCTCCGGGCCGCCGATCGCATCTATGATCGTCGCTCCGTCCATCGATGGAACGCAGGTGAGCACGGGTGTTGATGAGCAGATGAGGGCTGGCGTATGTGGATAGCTATTGTTTTTAGCATAGCTCTGTAGAGGTCCCGTTGCTAAGTTAGCTTCAATGGCGTCGTTAGCAACAGCATTGTAAAGCTTCGCCAGCCTGGAAAGCATTAACCGTGTATTTACATGTCCATGGTTTAATAGTATTGTTGATTTTCTGTCTATCCTTCCAGTCAGGGGTTTATTTCTTTTGTTTCTATCTGCATTTAAGCCCGATGTGCTATCACGTTAGCTCCGTAGCTAAAGAGCTTCGCCGATGTATTGTCGTGGAGATAAAAGTCACTGTGAATGTCCATTTTGCGTTCTCGACTCTCATTTTCAAGAGGATATAGTATCCGAGGTGGTTTAAAATACCAATCCGTGATCCACAATAGAAAAAGGAGAAAGTGTGGAATCCAATGAACCCTTGTACCTAAGTTACGGTCAGAGCGAAAAAAGATACGTCCTGCACTACACTCTAGTCCTTCACTCTCACGTTCCTCATCCACAAATCTTTCATCCTCGCTCAAATTAATGGGGTAATCATCGCCTTCTCGGTCCGAATCGCTCTCGCTGCATTGTAAACAATGGGGAAATGTGAGGAGCCTTTCAACCTGTGACGTCACGCTACTTCCGGTACAGGCAAGGCTTTTTTTATCAGCGACCAAAAGTTGCGACCTTAATCGTCGATGTTCTCTACTAAATCCTTTCAGCAAAAATATGGCAATATCGCGAAATGATCAAGTATGACACATAGAATGGATCTGCTATCCCCGTTTAAATAAAAAAAAATCATTTCAGTTGGCCTTTAAAAAGGGATGCTTGTTGATGGTAATAATAGTCAATATCTAGTCACAGACAATAGTCACAGTCATGATGTCCATCTGACACTGTCAACAAGAGCTAAGAGTGTTCCTCAGGATCCTGGCGGCGACTGAACTAGACGCTCCTCCTCCTCAGTTCCTCGGGCTGG
This sequence comes from Entelurus aequoreus, assembly GCF_033978785.1. NCBI lineage: Eukaryota > Metazoa > Chordata > Actinopteri > Syngnathiformes > Syngnathidae > Entelurus > Entelurus aequoreus. The sequence continues at coordinate 66,887,600 of NC_084731.1, forward strand.
AGAGATGCGAGGAGAAAAAAGTTGCGAAAGACATCAACACGGGAGATTTCACCTGCAGCGGGGAATATTACAGACCTCATTACAGCTGCAAAGTTGCATCACCTTGTCACACCAAACAAAGTTGCATCATCTGGTCACACCAAACAAAGTTGCATCATCTTGCCACACCAAACAAAGTTGCATCATTTTGTCACACCAAACAAAGTTGCATTATCTTGCCACACCAAACAAAGTTGCATCATCTTGTCACACCAAAAAAGTTGCATTATCTGGTCACACCAAACAAAGTTGCATCATCTAGTCACACCAAACAAAGTTGCATCATCTTGTCACACCAAACAAAGTTGCATCATCTTGTCACACCAAACAAAGTTGCATCATCTGGTCACACCAAACAAAGTTGCATCATCTTGTCACACCAAACAAAGTTGCATTATCTGGTCACACCAAACAAAGTTGCATCATCTTGCCACACCAAACAAAGTTGCATCATCTTGTCACACCAAACAAAGTTGCATCATCTGGTCACACCAAACAAAGTTGCATCATCTTGCCACACCAAACAAAGTTGCATCATTTTGTCACACCAAACAAAGTTGCATCATCTTGTCACACCAAACAAAGTTGCATCATCTTGTCACACCAAACACAGTTGCATCATCTTGTCACACCAAACACAGTTGCATCACCTTGTCACAGCAAACAAAGTTGCATCATCTTGTCACACCAAACAAAGTTGCATCATCTTGTCACACCAAACAAAGTTGCATCATCTTGTCACACCAAAAAAGTTGCATCATCTGGTCACACCAAAGAAGTTGCATCATCTGGTCACACCAAACAAAGTTGCATCATCTTGTCACACCAAACAAAGTTGCATCATCTTGTCACACCAAACAAAGTTGCATCATCTTGTCACACCAAACAAAGTTGCATCATCTTGTCACACCAAACACAGTTGCATCATCTTGTCACACCAAACAAAGTTGCATCATCTTGTCACACCAAACAAAGTTGCATCATCTTGCCACACCAAAAAAAGTTGCATCATCTTGTCACACCAAACCAAGTTGCATCATTGTGTCACACCAAACCAAGTTGCATCACCTTGCCACACAAAACAAAGTTGCATCATCTTGTCACACCAAACAAAGCCACCAGGGATGTATTAAGAGGAGGGAACATGAATGAGTTGAGGTGGTGGGACAAAAGAAAATGCAGAGGAGAGAGAGAGAGAGAAGCATCCTGTTCCTTGTCCACATTCAATTCTCCCACAATGCATTGCTGGATCAGGGTTTCTGCAGGTAATCTAATTTCATGCTTTTAATGCCAATGAAATGCCTGTGTTCTACTGCGGATATAGTTATTATGTATCGTGTGGACAAAATTGGACGCATTTGACGGTGATAATCCTAAATAGTTGAAAAGTTGACATCAGGCCTGTTTAAGTGGCTTAACTCGGCCCACTGAACATCACCCAAATAGTCTTGATGAAGCCATTCAAACTAGGGTTAATCATGACTGCAGTACTCCCGCCACCCGGCAGGGAACAACAGTAAAGCATATGTGTCACAATGACGCAGCAGTGGGTGAGTAGAAGACGATGGCACTATCGACCCTGAAAAAAATAAAAATAAATCGCGAAAATCAGACTTTTAACAGCGATTGGAACAAAATGTACACATTTATTTAAATTGCTGCCTTGTTGATGTGTTTTGTGTTCGTGGTTGTGTTGTTTTGGCAGTTAAACTCTGCCGATCAAACTGGTTAAATACACGTAGCGCTGAATTTGACCAGCAGAGGGCGATAAAGCTACAACATTAAAACCTTCTATTTGATTGATCTAACACACCCAATGGACATTATTTACGTAAAATACACGATGGACGTTATACTCTTGTAATGTTTACATGTTCAGTCTTACAAACCTCAATAAAAGGAAGACGTATGAAGAAATACAACTAAGAAAACTCATTTGAAAGAAAGAACATCAATCATCAACAAAACTTAGCTTGTGTTTCTTCACGCTGTTAACTATCTGTTCAGCTGCGCACGCTGGAAACGAGTAGCGAGGGCAGAATAATTAATTTATTGACGGAGCAGTGTAAAAGCTGATGTGTTTACAGAGTAAATAAGTAAACACAGTGTCAAAGGAATATAACCTTTCTAAATAAACATTTTGATGTCTGGCCCCTGAGACCTTGGGCTCTTGAAACCACGGCCCTCTTCATTGAATAGCCCTGGTTTATAGTAACTCTTACAATTGGCTCATAAGACCGTTTAATTTGAGAATGTATTTGTTTTTCTGTAGTGGTAGCAGCAACTGCCAGTTGTGGTGGCAACAGCAGAAGTTGCTTTGCTGGTCACGCCAATTACATTTGGCAGCGTCAATTGCTGCCTGTGATTAGCGTTAGAGTGTCCGTCCTGAGATGGGTAGGTTGTGAGTTCAAACCCCGGCCGAGTCATACCAAAGAATTGGGGGTTAAATCACCAAAAATGATTCCCGGGCGCGGCCACCGCTGCTGCTCACTGCTCCCCTCACCTCCCATGGGTTGCTCAAGGGTGATGGGTCAAATGCAGAGAAGAATTTCGCCACAAGTGTGTGACTGTGACAATCATTGGCACTTTAACTTTAACTTAACATGCTTCCAAGTTCCAATGTTGTCAAGCTGCAGCTTTACATTTGGTTCAAGTTGCATGAAAAGTTATTGAAATGCTTTAAAGGACGTTTGCCAATCCCTGAGTGGGTGAAAATTACTAAACTAATGACAGAGCTTTTGCGTGGCATCAAAGTACACATTTGTGACAGCTTCAGTAGGTGATACCCCCTGGTCACTTTACCAGGTACACCTGCACCCTCACATATGTCTATTTAAAAAAAACATGATAAAAATACTGATTTTACAAGAAGAGAAAGTGACAAAATATTGGAGTGCGGTTCTGATTATTCCTTTTCTACAAGAGCCTTTTTATCCGAGCCGCAGACAAGAATCCAATGACTGTCTGTGCATGCTAAACACCTTTAAATATTGTTTTGGGTAAAAAGGTTGTTTTGGTTCAAATATGATGGCGCTATCCACTTATCCCAGGGTGGGTTGCGGGGGCAGCAGCCTAAGCAGGAAAGCCCAGACCTCCCTCTCCCTAGTTACTTAGTCCAGCTCCTCCTGGGGGATCCCGAGGTGTTCCCAGACCAGCTGGGAGACATCATTGATTTTTTTCAATGGTATTAAAAAAGTTAAAGTACCAATGATTGTCACACACACACTAGGTGTGGTGAGATTATCCTCTGCATCTCCCTCACCCCCTGGGAGGTGAGGGGAGCAGTGAGCAGCAGCGGTGGCCGTGCCCGGGAATCATTTTGGTGATTAAACCCCAAATTCCAACCCTTGATGCTGAGTGCCAAGCAGGGAGGTAATGGCTCCCTTTTTTTTAGTCTTTGGTATGACTCGGCCGGGGTTTGAACTCACGACCTACCCATCTCAGGGCGGACACTTTAACCACTAGGCCACATATTCTTCTATTTCCTCTCCTACATGGTTACTTTTATTTGTGAAAATGTGTTTTTATATTTGCCATGTTTATTGCTTAATAATGCAATGTATTACTGTCATTTAAATGTTCACTTTTATTAAATGTCATTGGAAATGTTTTCAAATACATTTCAAAATATATTTATTTTTTCATTTGAATTTTTTAGGAAAAAATATATAATTTTGATGTACCTTTTAAAACACCCAGGAACACTAAGATATAACATTTGGCCAGAAGATAGACAGTGCACATGAACATTTCGATGGAAATATTAAGAAATAATGTATTTTTCATATTTTAAGAATCATGGAAAGATTTGTATTTACTCAAAAAGCTACAATTCAGTTCAGTTCGATAGGCATGTGTTCCTAATCCAGATAATATCCATCATTTGAAAAAGTGAACAAAACACAATAAATGGTCAAAAACTATGAAAAAATCATGTTCTCTATACATTAAATCTTTAGGGAAAATGTTGGGCTACAATTTAAACTTAAATGCGGTCGTATTAGAAGTATGACGGTGACTCTGTCACGATGACGCCGTTTGTACAGATGCTAAATGAACAATTATTTCTATGGGCTTTTGAGCTTTCGATTGGTGTTGCCAAACCTCACTTAAAGACCTGTAGACTTGCTGCTGGTTAAAAGTTGAGCAGAAACGTTGTACATTTGTATCTATCAAGTGATTTCACTTCAAAGTAGAACAAACAAAAACCTGCAGAGCACGACTCCTGTTTATGCCAGGGGCCGCCCCTGCTTTTAAAACACGTCTGACGACCTCAACCAAAGAAGTCTTGCCCTGGACTTGCTGAGACTGTGCAGGTGTACCTAGTGCCACCGTGGAAGAAGCCAGAAAGCCCACAGACAAAGGCGAGATCCCAGAAGGAAGCAAAGTGTCTTATTTGACGGCCCAGGATGCATCACTCACTCTCCCCCCAGCATCCTTGGACTTGACCCGCTTGCCGCTCTTGGTGAGTCCTGCGGTGACAAGGATACAGACGTTAGTTCCGAGTGAGTGACATATAAATGTTGGACGCACTTATTGATTCAAGGCTGCCTCTTCATAGGACTGAGAACCGCATTTAAAAAGGTCACGCAGGGTTTGAATAAGCCCAGTGTTTCTTGGAAAGTTTAGACCAGTGGTTCTCAAACTGTGCTACGTCGGCTCCATCAAGTGGTACGCCAAAGAATGACTAGATTAAAGTACAGTGTTTCATTTTCCTACAGTGTGCACTTCCGCCAAACCGCAGATACATGTGAGTGGAACTGAAATGCTTGATTGCCCAGGGTGAGTGGAGTGTGTGGAAGCTGGAACGGTTCTAATCGGATGAGAAATGTGGGATATAGAGGTTTGTATAATTGTCAATGGGAAGAAAATTACAGGAAATTCTGGGAAAACAAGGAATTTTGGGAAAGGGAAAATATGTTTTGCGTTCGATATATGTGAAGAGTAGTGTGTGTGGATGGTTGAAAGGTCGGAATCAGGTTTAAAAATGGTGCACAATTTTGAGTATTTAGGCCATTGTAGAACTATGAATATGTCCATTCATTTGAATGGGAATTTCCTGGAAATTTCGGGCAAACCGGGAAATGTGGAAAATATTATTACTGGCACAATTGTCTGAGATGATATGAATAGGTAGGTGTTGGAATTTTTTGAATCGGTTGAGAAATGTTGAGTAACAGTTTGAATTGAGCATGGGTACTTTGGAGTTCCTGGAATTTCGGGAAAACTGGCAAGACGTGAAAATTGGGCTTTGGAAAACCTGGAATTCTGGGAATTCCCAGATTTTTTTTTATCTTGTCCAAGGTGAGTGGAGTGTGTGGATGGTGGAACGGTTCAAATTGGGTGAGAAATGTGGGATATGGAGAGGTTTGTATTTTGTCCATTCACTGTCAAAGGGCAACATGACCCGGAAAACCTGGAATTCTGGGTAATCCGGAATATTCCATCCATCCATCCATCTTCTTCCGCTTATCCAAGGTCGGGTCGTGGGGGCAGCAGCCTAAGCAGGGAAGCCCAGACTTCCCTCTCCCCAGCCACTTCGTCCAGCTCCTCCCGGGGGATCCCGAGGCGTTCCCAGGCCAGCCGGGAGAGATAGTCTACCCAACGTGTCCTGGGTCTTCCCCGTGGCCTCCGACCGGTCGGACGTGCCCGAAACACATCCCTAGGGAGGCGTTCGGGTGGCATCCTGACCAGATGCCTGAACCACCTCATCTGGCTCCTCTCGATGTGGAGGAACAGAGGCTTTACTTTGAGCTCCTCCCGGATGACACAGCTTCTCACCCTATCTCTAAGGGAGAGCCCCGCCACCTGGTGGAGGAAACTCATTTCGGCCGCTTGTACCCGTGATCTTGTCCTTTCGGTCATGACCCAAAGCTCATTACCATAGGTGAGGATGGGAACGTAGATCGACCGGGAAATTGAGAGCTTTGCCTTCCGGCTCAGCTCCTTCTTCACCACAACGGATCGATACAGCGTCCGCATTACTGAAGACGCCGCACCGATCCGCCTGTCGATCTCACGTTCCACTCTTCCCTCACTCGTGAACAAGACTGCGAGGTACTTGAACTCCTCCTATTGGGGCAAGATCTCCTCCCCAACCCGGAGATGGCACTCCACCCTTTTCCGGGCGAGAACAATCCGGAATATTTTTTTGTAATTTTTGAAGGAGTTCCGGGTTCCCGGTCGAGCTGAACGTGTGAATACTGGAACTATGGAGTGCACCAAACCTTTGTGGAGGAATATTGATCAAATACAGTAGATGATTATTTGCAGTATGCTTTGGACACTCAGGTGAAGAGAGGGGCTGAACTGTCAACTGATCACCATCTGGTAGTGAGTTGGGTCAGATGGCAGGGGAAACCTCTGGACAAACCTGGCAAACCCAAACGTGTAGTGCAGGTGAAACTGGAAATGTTTGGAGGAGTCCTCTGTCTGGGGGGACTTCAACTCCCACCTCCGACGGGACCTCTCTGCCATCCCTGTGGAAGTTGGGGACATTGAACAGGAATGGGCAATGTTCAAAGCCTCTATTGCTAAAGCTGCAGCTGCGAGCTGTGGCCAGAAGGTTTTAGGTGGACCACGGTGGTCAGGGTAGTTGTCCGACTGAAGAAGGAGTCCTACCGGGTATGTTATCCCAGGGGACTCCGGAGGCAGTTGCAAGGTACAGACAGGCCGGAAGGGCAGCGGCCATGGCTGTGGACGAGGCAAAGCAGAGGGTGTGGGAGCAGTTCGGGTAATCCATGGAGAAGGACTATCGGGCGGCACCAAAGCTGTTCTGGAAGACCATACAGCACCTCAGGAGGGGGAAGCAGGGAACCATCCAAGCTGTGTACAGCAAGGATGGGACTGATGACTTCAAGTGAGGAAGTCGTAGGGCGTTGGAAAAAGCACTTTGAGGAACTCCTGAACCCAACTACATCAGACACACCCTCCTTGACAGGAGTGGAGCCTGAGGATGATGGGGGATTGACGTCGATCTCTCGGAGTGAAGTCACTGAGGTAGTTAGACAACTCCACAGTGCCAAAGCTCCGGGGGTTGACGAGATTCGTCCAGAAATGCTGAAGGCTCTGGATGTTGAGGGGCTGTCTTGGTTGATACGCCTTTTCAACATTGCGTGGAAGTCTGGGACAGTGCCAAGTGAGTGGCAGACTGGGGTGGTGGTTCCCCTATTCAAAAAGGGGGACCAGAGGGTTTGTGCTAATTACAGGGGTATCACACTACTCAACCTCCTTGGTAAAGTTTACGCCAAGGTACTGGAAAGGAGGTTACGGCCGATAGTCGAACCTCAGATTCAAGAGGAGCAATGTGGATTCCGTCTTGGTCGGTGAACAACTGACCAGATCTTTACTCTGGCGGGAATCCTGGAGAAGGCCTGGGAGTATGCCTATCCAGTCTACATGTGCTTTGTGGATTTGGAGAAGGCGTATGACCGGTTCCCCCGGGGGATCCTGTGGGAGATGCTGAGGGAGTACAGGGAAAGGGGGACCCTGCTGAGGGCCATCCAATCTCTGTACAACCAAAGCGAAAGTTGTGTTCGGGTGCTTAGATTTAGGTCGGATCCGTTTCCAGTGGGGGTTGGTCTCCACCAGGGCTGCACATTGTCACCTATCTTGTTTGTGATTTTCATGGACAGGATTTCTAGGCAGAGTCGTGACCATGGCGGAGAGGGTATACGTCTCGGGGGGGGGGGCTAAAGGTTGCGTCACTGCGGTTTGCAGATGATGTGGTCCTGATGACACCATCGGTTTGTGACCTTCAGCTCTCACTGGATCGGTTCGCAGCCGAGTGTTCAGCGGCTGGAATGAGGATCAGCATCTCCAAATCTGAGGCCTTGGTTCTCAGCAGGAAACCGATGGTTTGTACAGTCAAGGTAGAGAGCGATACTCTGTCCCAAGTGGAGAAGTTTAAGTATCTCTGGGTCTTGTTCACAAGTGAGGGAAAGATGGAGAAGGAAATCAGCCGGAGAATCGGAGCAGCTGGGGCAGTATTGCAGTCTCTCTGCCGCACTGTTGTGACCAAACGAGAGCTGAGCCAGACGGCAAAGCTCTCGGTCTACCGAGCTATCTACATTCCTACTCTCACCTATGGTCATGAAGTGTGGGTCATGACCAAAAGAATAAGATCGCGGATCCAAGCGGCCGAAATTAGTTTCCTCAGAAGTGTGGCTGGCATCTCCTTCAGAGATAGGGTGAGAAGTTCAGTCACCCGAGAGAGACTCGGAGTAGAGCCGCTGCTCCTTCGCTTGGAAAGGAGCCAGATTAGGTGGTTCGGGCATCTCACGAGCGTCTCCCTTGGGAGGTCCTCGTTGCACGTCCCACTGGGAGGAGACCCCGGGGCAGGCCAAGGACCAGATAGGGGGATTACAGCTCCTCTCTGGCCTGGGAGCGCTTCGGGATCCCCCAGAAGGAAGTTGCTAATGTTTCTCTGGAGAGGGAAGTCTGGGGGTCTCTGCTGGAGCTGTTGTCCCTGCAACCCGATTCCGGATAAGCGGTTGAAGATGGATGAATGGATTATTTGCTATAGAAGCTTACATGTCACAAAAAAACCCTCAGTCGTTTTTCTTTCAAATTATTTTTGTTATATTATTATTATATTATTTTTATTATATTATTTCCGTCAGCAAACAAACATCCAGAACTCCGTCTTACAACCTGCAGTGTGCCAAGTGGAAGAAAACAAGTAGCGGCTTATAGTCGGGAATTTAGTCTCCTGTATCTCATGATACTTTCTTCTGAGGTGGAAGAAGTTTGAGGACCACTGGTTTGCACCAAAGGAGCAGAACTTTTCTCAACACCCAGCAGTCGTCAATTGTTGTGTGGATGTTTGGTGAATTGTTGTGTGGATGTTTGGTGAATTGTTGTGTGGATGTATGGTGAATTGTTGTGTGGATGTTTGGTGAATTGTTGTGTGGATGTTTGCGCTGCGATGCTGAGAGAAGTGCCAGGAATGAAAGCCAGGAGAGGCAGGGTTAGTTCAGAGTGGTTCTCAGGTTTATTGGTTCCTGATGGTCACCCAAGACATAATAACATTTGTTGTTCTTCAAGAATAAAAAGACAAAGATGAAAGGTCTGTTCCTGAACGCTGGGGCAGTTGGAACACACAAGTGGACTATTTAGTTTTCATGTCAACACACCACGGATACCACACTGAAGACGTTTGGACTTCATCCTGCATGGACCTAACCCCACTGACACCAACTGTTCCTCAGTCTGTTCTGGGATAAGTGGGCCAGGACATGTGTTCTGGGACATGTGTTGTAGGACATGTGTTCTAGGACATGGGTTCTAGGACATGTGTTGTAGGAATTGTGGGCCAGGACATGTGTCCTGGGACATGTGGGCCAGGACATGTGTTCTAGGACATGTGTCCTGGGACATGTATTCTGGGACATGTGGACCAGGACATGTGGGCCCGGACATGTGTGCTGGGACATGTGGGCCAGGACATGTGTTCTAGGACATGTGTCCTGGGACATGTGTTCTAGGAAATGTGGGCCAGGACATGTGTTCTAGAACATGTGTCCTGGGACATGTGTTCTAGGACATGTCTCTTGGGACATGTGTTCTAGGACATGTCTTCCGGGACATGTATTCGGGGACATGTGTCCTGGGACATGTGTTCTAGGACATTTGGGCCAGGACATGTCTTCTGGGACATGTGTTCGGGAACATGTGGGCCAGGACATGTATTTTGGGACATGTGGGCCAGGGCTGCACGATTCTTCTTTTAATTAGTGCGTTTTTTCCCCCCTGGCAATCGGAATTGTTGAGCTTTGCGTTTTGTTGGTTTCAAACGGGGACGAAGACGTCTGAGTGGAACTGACTGAACACAGTGAGCCCTCTTCTCAGTCATCAACCATCTTTGTCTCAGTGGGCGGACTTTTTGTGTTGTGTTATGTGTGACCATGTGTGTTGTCTTGTTGTTGTGTTATGTGTGACCATGTGTGCTGTCTTGTTGTTGTGTTATGTGTGACCAGGTGTGTTGACTTATTGTGTTAGTTTTTTTGTTCCATGAGTGGGAAAGGTTGTTTGGATTGGGTCATACATAATAATACGGTGCTGTGAACTTTTCAACGTGCAATCCCTGGTCAATAACCGGAATGACTCACGATGGCCACCAGATGGCAGCAAACTTGCAGCGATTCTACTCTGGGACGCTTCAAATGAAATTGTTCCTTCATGCGTGCCGTAGTTTGGACACCACCAATGTAAACAGAGTCCACATCCACAGTCTGAAAGTCTTCCTTCACAGTTTCACGATGAATGTAAAAATGTCACATTTTGGAGAGAAAAAAGCGTGCAGCACACCAAAGTCTTTCTACCACTGGCAGATGGCAAAGACTCCACCGAGGAACCACGAAGAAAACTTTGCCTTCAAAAGTCTTTGGCCGAAGGAAAGGGAAGAAAAAGGTCACCAGAGAGGTCGTGTCGGACTCCACAGAGCAAAACATGGCAGGAGGCCCACAGAGCATGCAGAGAAGAGCTGGCAGGCCCACAGGTGGAAACATGGAAGAAAAGTGTGCTCCATCATCTCAGAGGATGACAGACTATTTACAACCAAATGTGGGCGTGGCTTCATGGCTTTGAAGGGCAGTGAGTGGCACGTTGACCAGGGAGGCGTACTGTACTGTACTGTACTGTACTGTACTGTACCGTAAGTCCATGTTTGACTGCTGTGTCGCCTCACCGCTGAATAAAAGGACATATTGTGGATTCTTAAGGCCGTGACACGTGAATAATGGACTGCTATTAACAACACACTAGTAGTCAAACACTTCATTTCCAGCAATAGTTTGAGACAATCTTTAAAAAAGAAAGACTACGGTAAAAACTTCATCATTGCACTCATCCTCTATGACACATCAACATCAATATCAACATTACAGACCAGACAAAGTCGAATGGAAACAAAATAATACTGAAGGCGGGAAAAGTGCAGAGTTTCAGTACTCGGAAAAAAAGGAAAATGTCGACTTTCAACGTCAAAGTCAACCGGTTCTGACGTCTCTTCCTGGAGTTAGGTCACAACGAAAGAGGACGTAAACGGAGGAAAACAATAACCTTAAAAGGCAAAATAAAATAATTTGTAGTTCTTACAGTGAGAGAGTAAGCGACACAAAAATATATTCCAAATGTCTTTTCTAAAGAAGGCCCAGCCTTGCCTCGCTGTACTCGATTTCGTAAACACTTGTTTTACTACGTTAGCACATACAAGGGAGCGGGTTTAACTCCAAAAAGAGTGGACGTGTTCTGACTTCATTTTTTAGAAAGGAAACAGAAAGCTGTTGTTAGCCTTTAGCCTAGCTAGCTAGTTTGCGCCACAGTTAGCTTCATCCACCCGCTCACTTGACCTTTACATTTTTTTAACCTGCTAATTTCACTCATGTGAAAAGGAACATAAAATAATTTTTAGTTCTTCGAGTAAGCGACACAAAATATATTCCAGAAAATTCCTTTTTTGGCGGACTAAAGGCCCCGACCTCTGGGGAGGTGGCCTCACTGTACTCGACTTCATAAACACTTATTTTTTTTTACAACATTAGCAAATACAAGTTAGTGGGTTTCCCTGCCGAAAGTGTTCTGATTCATTCGTTAAAAAGTAGATTTTAGTGCTTTGTGAGTGAACATTACCAGGAAAGAGAGCTGTTGTTAGCAAAGTTAGCAAGGCTCGTCTGCTAGCAACATTTTAGCATCGTTTCACTTTACATTTATCAAACCTGCGCATTTCACTTCCGTTAAAAGGCTAAAGTAATTAGTGACCAGGCGACACAAAATATACTTATGTGGACTCGAGGCCCCGACCTCAGTGTACTCGACTGACAGGCTACGTTACTAAACAGAGTTACTGTGTGTTACCCAGAAAGAGTTGTTAGCCTTTAGCCATGTTAGCAACTTTAGCATGGTCCAGATTACCGTCATATTTTCCTAATTCAGCTAATTTCACTGACCTTAAAAGGCAAAATAAAAATAATTTGTAGTTCTTACAGTGAGAGAGTAAGCGACACAAAATATATTCCAGAAAATGTCTTTTCTAAAGAAGGCCCAACCTTGCCTCACTGTACTCGACTTCGTAAACACTTGTTTTACTACGTTAGCACATACTAGGGAGTGGGTTTAACTCCAAAAAGAGTGGACGTGTTCTGACTTCATTTGTTAGAAAGGAAACGGATTTGTGGGTGAAAGAAAGCTGTTGTTAGCCTTTAGCCTAGCTCGCTAGTTTGCGCCACAGTTAGCTTCATCCACCCTCTCACTTGACCTTTACATTTTTCTAACCTGCTAATTTCACTCATGTGAAAAGGAAAAATAAATAATTTTTAGTTCTTAGAGTGAGCGACACAAAATATATTCCAGAAAATTCCTTTTTTGGCGGACTAAAGGCCCCGACCTCTGGGGAAATGGCCTCACTTTACTCGACTTCGTAAACACTTATTTTTTACAAGATTAGCAAATACAAGTTAGTGGGTTTCCCTGCCGAACATTACCAGGAAAGAGAGCTGTTGTTAGCAAAGTTAGCAAGGCTTGTCTGCTAGCAACATTTTAGCATTGTTTCACTTTACATTTACCAAACCTGCGCATTTCACTTCCGTTAAAAGGCAAAATGAATTAGTAACCAGGCGACACAAAAATATACTAGTGTGGACTAGAGGCCCCGACCTCGGTGTACTCGACTGTAAACACGACATGGTCAAATACGACGCTTTAACTCCAGAAAGAGACAAGAGTGGACGTGTTCTCACTCCACTTGTTGTTAGCAAGTCAAGTTAACTGTGTCAACATTACCTTTGTTAGCCTAGTTAGCACACAATTAGCATCGTTTCAAATCACCTGTTAACTCAACAACAAAACAAAGCTAGCATTCGATTGAAGGAATATATTTTGGTGAAACCGGCTGACATAAATCACGTAAAGTCAACACTTCTTTTTCACAAGTCTTTGTTTTACACAAATGTTTGATCCTATTCTTCAACTCTTGCTGTCCAAAGCAAGCCGCTCAATAATTTAGTCACAGCTTTAATGCTCCATCCCTCCGTACTGTGGGTTTATGACAGCTTTATAAATGTTACACGCTAGAAAGGTCAGACACTTCTTAAAGGGGAACTGCACTTTTTGGCCTATAATTTACCATCTGTATGAGAGACAAGAACACATGTTTTCTATCTCCTTCATAGAAGTCAGCTTACAATAGAGTCAGTAGGAGGTCCTCATAACGCCCTCTAGATAACCATCCAAACAATTTCATGACCTAAATACATTAACCAAGTATTACAATTAGTTCGGAAAATCTGTAAACTTTGTTGTACCAGTGTTCTGAAAATTACTTTTAGAAAGTAATTGTAGTTACCCGTTACCAAAAAAGTAATTGAATTACTAACGAAATGATTCTTTAAAAAATTTAATCTATTAAAAGGGAAAGTAATTCATACGTTACTTAAAAAAAGAAAACCTTGAAATATGTGCAGTCTGTTGTCTAGTGACGTCATCGAGTTGTTAGCTTTAGCAGTTAGCAGCGCCAGCTCTTTTCAATCTTATCACCAGATTGTGTTAGCTCTGGCTAATAAAGAGTTGGAATGTGTTATGTTTTCTAAAAGGAGTTGATGGCACAGACACCAGGGGGCAGTAAAGTTCTATGATTTATTATATATATATATATATATATATATATATATAGGCAATATATGTATAATAATAAAACAATATTAACTAATAACTATAGAGTGGTGTGTGTGACAAAACCCAACAGTGTGTGTGTGTGAGGCTATGTGTATGGTTAGCTGTAGTGTGTGTTACCAAGTGTTGAGTAGAGCGAGAGGAGGGGCGTGTCTCGGTGCAACCCAGCTGCCGGAGAAAAGCGGGTTCTAGCCCGCACCGTGACAGAATGTACTTCAATGGCGGTCATATCTTCTTGTCAACAAACGGTGTATTGTTTGGATGGCAAGTTTGTCACTTCAGCCATTGAGTTGATGTTCATTATTACCATTGTGTAGTTGTGTGTGTATGTTGTTGTCTGCTGTGTCTCAGTGTGATGGTGCCTCTTCCTCTTTGATTAAAAGTTCATTTTAGTCTTACTTTCACCAGTAAAAAGATATTTCTTTCTTTAATTCTTGTCGACATAAAACCACATCAAAAGTAGCGCGCCACGTTACATCAAGCTATCGCTAACGGTGTTATAACGAACCTAAAAGTAGTTAATTAGATGACTCGTCACTAGTAAAAGTTACAAACACTGGCAATGACAATAAAGTCCTTCCTTCTTATTAGCGACATTGTTGTTACAAGCGCTAACGTTAAGGACATTTTTGAGCTGCACATTGTCACAAAGAGATATTTACCTCACGCTGCCGTGAGCCGCTTCCTCGCCTGGGAGCTGGTGAAATTTTATTGTAGATGATAAATCATCACCAGGATAGTAAAAGGATGAGGACATAATCTGAGAAGTTGGTCAACTTTAGACCCAAAAAGAAGTTGTTTCCTTTGCAAGGATTAAGATGAATTCTTCATCTAAATGTGAATATGTGAACATCTTAGTCGGCATCCGGATGAGAGCAGACATTGTACAGTAAGTGATGTTTTATTATGTGTGCTGGCTGTGATGAAGTCTGCAGTGAGTAATAATCAGTCATGTCGTCGAAGGAAAAAGTGAACATCGTGATGCGTTTTGGAAATTAATGCGTTGCCGTATGCTTAAAATTGTCAAAATATGTCAATATTAAATATTATGAATGTTACTACATGACATATATACTTACATCATGTATATATTACATGTTATTATGAATGTTACTACATTACATATATACTTACATCATGTATATATGACATGTTATTATGAATGTTACTACATTACATATATACTTAAATCATGTATATATTACATGTTATTATAAATGTTACTACATTACATATATACTTACATCATGTATGTATTACATGTTATTATGAATGTTACTACATGACATATACTTACATCATGTATATATTACATGTTATTTATGAATGTTACTACATGACATATATACAGTACTTACATCATGTATATATTACATGTTATTATGAGTGTTACTACATGACATATATACTTACATCATGTATATATTACATGTTATTATGAGTGTTACTACATGACATATATACTTACATCATGTATATATTACATTTTACAAATGTTACTACATGACATATATACTTACATCATGTATATATTACATCTTATTATGAATGTTACTACATGACATATATACTTACATCATGTACATATTACATGTTATTATAAATGTTACTACATTACATATATACTTACATCATGTATATATTACATGTTATTATGAATGTTGCTACATGACATATATACTTACATCATGTATGTATTACATGTTATTATGAGTGTTACTACATGACATATATACTTACATCATGTATATATTACATTTTATAAATGTTACTACATGACATATATACTTACATCATGTATATATTACATCTTATTATGAATGTTACTACATGACATATATACTTACATCATGTACATATTACATGTTATTATAAATGTTACTACATTACATATATACTTACATCATGTATATATTACATGTTATTATGAATGTTGCTACATGACCTATATACTTACATCATGTATGTATTACATGTTATTATGAGTGTTACTACATGACATATATACTTACATCATGTATATATTACATGTTATTATGAGTGTTACTACATGACATATATACTTACATCATGTATATATTACATATTATAAATGTTACTACATGACATATATACTTACATCATGTATATATTACATCTTATTATGAATGTTACTACATGACATATATACTTACATCATGTACATATTAATTGTTATTATAAATGTTACTACATTACATATATACTTACATCATGTATATATTACATGTTATTATGAATGTTGCTACATGACATATATACTTACATCATGTATATATGACATGTTATTATGAATGTTACTACATGACATATATACTTACATCATGTATATATTACATGTTATTATGAATGTTACTACATGACATATATACTTACATCATGTATATATTACATGTTATTATAAATGTTACTACATTACATATATACTTACATCATGTATATATTACATGTTATTATAAATGTTATTACATGACATATATGTAATGTATGGAAAAACATAAAAGGTAATGGAAATTACTTGCCATCCAAACAATACCCTGGTTGTTGACAAAAAGATATGACAGCCATTTAAGCACATTCAATGGGCTGTGACTCTTTGGGCGCCTCATGATTCGATTCGATTCTTTGGGTTAACGATTTGATTCAGAATCGATTCTCGATTCAAAATCAATACTTTTGTAATAACATTGGTTGCCAGTTCTATGATTAACTAAATTCCTGCAAAAATAGATAAACAGCCATTTCTATATCATAAATGTGAAATAAGCACAATAAGTGAGGTGTTTGGGAAACGTCTTACCTTTTCCCATTTCTCAATTTTTTCCTGCTAGACCAGGGGTCGGCAACCCGCGGCTCTAGAGCCGCATGTGGCTCTTTAGCGCCGCCCTAGTGGCTCTCTGAAGCTTTTTCAAAAATGTATGAAAAATGGAAAAAGATGAGGGGAAAAAAAAACATTTTTTTGGTTTTAATATGGTTTCTGTATGAGGACAAACATGACACAAACCTCCCTAATTGTTATAAAGCACACTGTTTGTATTAAACATGCTTCACTGATTCGAGTATTTGGCGAGCGCCGTTTTGTCCTACTAATTTTGGCGGTCCTTGAACTCACCTTTAGTTTGTTTCCATGTATAACTTTCTCCGACTTTCTAGGACGTGTTTTATGCCACTTCATTTTCTGTCTCATTTTGTCCACCCGACTTTTAACGTTGTGCGTGAATACACAAAGGTGAGTTTTGTTGATGTTATTGACTTGTGTGGAGTGCTAATCAGACATATTTGGTCACTGCATGACTGCAAGCTAATCGATGCTAACATGCTATTCAGGCTAGCTATATGTACATATTGCATCATTATGCCTCATTTGTAGCTATATTTGAGCTCATTTAGTTTCCTTTAAGTCATCTCAATTCAATGTATATCTCATGACACACTATCTGTATGTAATATGGCTTCTAATTTGTTGCGGCTCCAGACAGATTTGTTTTTGTATTTTTGCTCCAATATGGCTCTTTCAACATTTTAGGTTGCCGACCTCTGTGCTAGACCAAAACATCTCAAAATGTGAAAATTGCAGAAAAAGGGGAGCCTAAAACACGTCAAAATGTGAAAAAAGAGTGAGGTGTTTTAGTCAAGCAGGAAAAATGAAAAAAATCGGAGAAGGTAAGACGTCTTACGTAAAAATAGGCCCAAGACTTAGCAGCTATTTGTTTCTCGTTTGCTGCTCCTTTTAAAGCCCCAAAGTGCTTCTGGGACTACCGAGGGTCCAAAACCCGGGGACACCGGTCCGTCCTGCCCCCCTGTGGCTACTTTTAAAGAAAACTGCTTTATTTAATACAATTCTACCCAAACATCTAATAAAGTCAAATACAAATAAGGCAACAAGAGAAGTATCCAACAATTATCTTTTGTAAAGTTAATGTGTACAGCAGATAGAGATCATCTACATCTACTATATGATGTGTATCATCTACATCTACTATATGATTTGTATCATCTACATCAACAATATGATTTGTATCATCTACATCAACTATATGATTTGTATCATCTACATCAACTATATGATTTGTATCATCTACATCAACTATATGATTTGTATCATCTACATCAGCAATATGATTTGTATCATCTACATCAACTATATGATTTGTATCATCTACATCAACTATATGATTTGTATCATCTACATCAGCAATATGATTTGTATCATCTACATCAACTATATGATTTGTATCATCTACATCAACAATATGATTTGTATCATCTACATCAACTATATGATTTGTATCATCTACATCAACAATATGATTTGTATCATCTACATCAAGTATATAATTTGTATCCTCTACATCAGCAATATGATTTGTATTATCTACATCAACTATATGATTTGTATCATCTACATCAACAACATGATTTGTCTGACTGACTGCACAGGATGGAGTAAAAAAATAATTTAAATCAATTTAAAATGTTTTGAAAGGATTAAGATCATTACAAATAACAATCTGAATGTGGATTAGTTTTGACCCCACAAAATGGTCTGTAATTATTTAGCACTTTACTACACCTGCAATGACACCCAGGAGTTTGAAGTGCTTCACAGGCAAACTAGAGCCACTTGTCAGCAGGCTTTTGCTGCCATTATTTACTATTTACTTGTCAGCAGACTTTTGCTGGCATTATTTACTATTTACTTGTCAGCAGACTTTTGCTGGCATTATTTACTATTTACTTGTCAGCAGTCTTTTGCTGGCATTATTTACTTGTCAGCAGACTTTTGCTGGCATTATTTACTATTCAGAAAGAGAAAAAGAGATGTCTCACGTAAGGATGGTGCATGATGGGCAAAAAGTGCAGTTCCCCTTCATATTTCCACAGATGCTATGATCTGCTGTGATGCATGGAGGGTTAATGTAGCGACAGGTACCCGCAGCCTCCCGAGAAGGACTACACCGTGTGAGGATGTTAGCAGGAGGCCAACATTGAGTGGGAGGAGTTAGAAAAAAGGTCCATCTAGGAGGTGACTAGAACTCCTCTATGGTGAGGCAGATGAACTCCTGGATGCACTTCCTGTACTGCTGCTCTGTAGGGCTGCTGGTGGGGTATTGACCTGCTTGACCCAGGGGGGTCTCCGCCTCCCGCATCTCCTCGTTCATCCTGGCCAGACGCAGCCTGGGAGAGTGAGAGTTAATACATGCCCGTTATTCATTTGACTTAATACATCCCTCTTATTCATATAGACTTAATACATCCCCCTTATTCATATAGACTTAATACATCCCCGTTATTTATATAGACTTAATACATCCCCGTTATTCAAATAGAGTTAATACATCCCTGTTATTCATATAGACTTAATACATCCCCGTTATTCATATAGAGTTAATACATCCCTGTTATTCATATAGACTTAATACATCCCCGTTATTCATATAGAGTTAATACATCCCCGTTATTCATATAGAGTTAATACATCCCTGTTTCCCTGTTATTCATATAGAGTTAATACATCCCCGTTATTCATATAGACCTAATACATCCTGATATTCATATAGAGCAGTGGTTCTTAACCTTGTTGGAGGTACCGAACCCCACCAGTTTCATATGCGCCTTCACCGAACCCTTCTTTAGTGAAAAATAAAATGTTTTTTTCAAATTCAAGACAAAGTTATGTTTTTTTTACTGGTGCACAAAATGAATCATGCATGAACATCACCTTGTTCAAAGAACAACACAAACACAGTACATGAACTCACAACAAATTACACACCTGCAAATCAGATGGAAAATTAGAGGGAAAATTGTTTGGGGGGTATCCATGATACGCCGATAGGGAGAAGTTCTTATTTACACGATGAGTTGGGTGTGTCTTGATCTCAGTGGCGGAGGCTCCGCCGAAACCCTGAGGCCGACTCACCGAACCCCTAGGGTTCGATCGAACCCAGGTTAAGAACCACTGATATAGAGTTATTACATCCCCGTTATTCATATAGACTTAATACATCCCCGTTATTCATATAGAGCAGTGGTTCTTAACCTTGTTGGAGGTACCGAACCCCAGCAGTTTCATATGCGCATTCACCGAACCCTTCTTTAGTGAAAAATAAAACATTTTTTTTCAAATTCAAGACAAAGTTATATGTTTTTGGTAACACTTTAGTATGGGGAACATATTCTAAGTAACAAAGACTTAATTTAGAATTATTTGGTTAGGGTTAGAGGGTTAGGGCCAGGGTTAGAGGGTTAGGGCCAGGGTTAGAGGGTTAGGGTTATAATAAGGCCATGCCGAATAAGGCATTAATAAGTACTTAATAATGACTATTTAAGAGCCAATATGTTACTAATTTGCATGTTAATAAGCAACTAATTGATGGTGAATATGTTCCCCATACTAAAGTGTTACCATGTTTTTTTTCTGGTGCACAAAATGATGAACCGTGCATGAACATCACCTTGTTCAAAGAACAAAACCAACACAGTGCATAAACTCACAACAAATTACACACCTGCAAATCAGTCTGACTTCTGCTGTTGCCGTATCCGTAATACGCCGATAGGGAGAAGTTTTTATTTACACAATGAGTCGGGTGTGTCTTGACCTCCGCCGAACCTCTGAGCCCGACTTACCGAACCCCTAGGGTTCGATCGAACCCAGGTTAAGAACCACTGATATAGAGTTAATACATCCCTCTTGTTCATATAGAGTTAATACATCCCCGTTATTCATATAGACTTAATACATTTCCGTTATTCATACAGAGTTAATACATCCCCGTTATTCATATAGACTTAATACATACCCGTTATTCATATAGACTTAATACATACCCGTTATTCATATAGACTTAATACATCCCCCTTATTCATATAGACTTAATACAGCCCCATTATTCATATAGAGTTAATACATCCCCCTTATTCATATAGACTTATTACATCCCCCTTACTCATATAGACTTAATACATCCCCCTTATTCATATAGACTTAATACAGCCCCATTATTCATATAGAGTTAATACATCCCCCTTATTCATATAGACTTATTACATCCCCCTTATTCATATAGACTTAATACATCCCCGTTATTCATATAGACTTAATACATCCCCCTTATTCATATAGACTTAATACAGCCCCATTATTCATATAGACTTAATACATCCCTCTTATTCATATAGAGTAGATCTACCAACGCCTCTATTTTCAGCCTGTAATAATAAACCTTGCGGAGGCCATTTTGATATTTTCAAAACCAATACAATGTATATGTCACGACTGGGTCTATGGCGTGGTTTGTTCTCCCAGAAGGCAATGAAAAATTGGCGCGTGCAAGACGTGAATTTAAATACATTTTTAATTCTAACTCAAAAAAAGTACAAACAAAAGGCGCTCACAGCGGAGGTAAAAAACTTGACTAGACAAAACAAAAGGCGCGCACAATGGCGGAGAACTATGAACATTAAACAAACAAAAACTTACGTGACAAGAGATGAAACAAGAACTAACGTGACAAGGAACTGTGGACATGGCATGAATGGGTGATGTCGCCAGGACGAACAACAGAAACAGAAAAGCCTATATAGTGACAACAGGTGCGTGACTTAACTGTGAACAGGTGCGTGACATGACAATGTGAAAACGTGAGACAGGTGTGTGTGAGTACAAACGTGGAACAGGTGAAACTAATGGTTGCTATGGTGACAAACAAAACCAGGAAGTGAAACAAGGAACTAAGGAAGTGTCCAAAAAACAAAACAGCACATGGCCAAACAAAAACATGAACACAGACATGACAGAACCCCCCCCTTACGGACAGATCCCAGATGTCCAAAAACAAAAAACAGGATCAAGAGTCATGGGAGGGGGGGAGGGGGACATGGCGGTGGGTCGCCAGACCAGGTGTCCCCGAATCCACCGGGGCAGAGTCAGGTGGCGGCGGCGGGTAGACCGCCGCTGAACCTGACGAGGTGGGCGACCTGGGAATGGCCACATTCGTGGCAGACGAGGAGGTCGGCGCACCTGGCGTGGCGGACGCCCATGGAAAGGCCACATCCTTGGCCGACGAGGAGGTGGGCGCGTTGTCGTGGCAGGCGGCGAAGCTTGGCGTGGTGCGTCAGGCGGCGAAGCTTGGCGTGGTGCGTCAGGCGGCGAAGCTTGGCGTGGCGGGTCTTGACGAGGGTCTTGGTCTTGGCATGGGTCTTGGTCTTGGTCTTGGACTTGGTCTTGGCGTGGTTGGTCTTGGTCTTGGACTTGGCGTGGTTGGTCTTGGTCTTGGACTCGGCGTGGTTGGTCTTGGTCTTGGCGTAGTTGGTCTTGGACTTGGTCTTGGTGTGGCTGTGCTTGGACTTGGTCTTGGTTTGGGTCACTTGGCGGGTCTTGGTCTTGGTCACTTGGCGGGTCTTGGTCTTGGTCACTTGGCGGGTCTTGGTCTTGGTCACTTGGCGGGTCTTGGTCTTGGTCACTTGGCGGGTCTTGGTCTTGGCTTTGGTCTTGGCGTGGGACAGCCACGGGCGGCACTTGGCGGCGTGGGGCAGCCCCGGGCGGCGCTTGGCGGCGTGGGGCAGCCACGGGCGGCGCTTGGCGGCGTGGAGCAGCCACTGGCGGCGCTTGGCGTGGAGCAGCCACTGGCGGCGCTTGGCGTGGAGCAGGTACTGGCGGCGCTTGGCGTGGAGCAGGTACTGGCGGCGCTTGGCGTGGAGCAGGTACTGGTGGCGCTTGGCGTGGAGCAGGTACTGGTGGCGCTTGGCGTGGAGCAGGTACTGGTGGCGCTTGGCGTGGAGCAGGTACTGGTGGCGCTTGGCGTGGAGCAGGTACTGGTGGCGCTTGGCGTGGAGCTGGGCGTGGAGCAGGTGGATCTTGGCATGGTCGAAAAACTGGTGGTGGGGGTCGTGCTGGAGGCTGTGGCTTGGCGTGACGAAAGACTGGTGGTGGGGGTCGTGCTGGTGGCTGTGGCTTGGCGTGACGAAAGACTGGTGGTGGGGGTCGTGCTGGTGGCTGTGGCTTGGCAGGTCGAAAGGCAGGTGGTGGTGGTCGTGCTGGAGGCTGTGGCTTGGCGTGACGATGCTGACCCACCCCAACTGAACAATTCCCATCCCTAGCCCCCCCCTCAAGGAGCGGATCCCAGACGCGCTCCCCGCGGTCTGGAACCGTCTTTTGGGGTGGGCGGAGGGGGTTCAGGAGGAGGGCAGAATCCTCCCCTCTAAATTGTCCAAAAGGTCTTTCGTTCCCCCCCACCTGGGCTTTTGTGGGTGAAAAAAAAAATTCTGACTTAGGCGTGGCATGAGTCCTGGGGGGCGGGGCATGAAAATTGGGTGACTGTGATTGACAGGATCTGATTTCTAAAAACATGTCTTGGTAATATTTAATCATGGATTTAGAGTCTTGGGTTGGATGTGGCTGACAAGAAAAAGAGTTCAGGGGAAAAAAATCCATGACGTCACCCACTGGCAGCGGCGTGACGTCGTCCTGGGGAAGCCGGGCTGGCTGCAGCTCGTTTCCGCCCGGAGGGGGAGGAGCTTGCGGGAACGATGCGTCCTTTCCACTGCTTGTGGAAGCCCTCCCTGACGTCCTTCGTCGGGAGCGGCGCTTCCGGGACTGCGGTGACGCAGCGCCATTTTCGGACCAAATGGAGTCTCTGTACTCCACGGAGGAGTAGCGCAGCGTTTCCTTCTCCATGGCGTGGAGGACCTCCCACGCTGCCTCGTCCAAAACGCCCAATTTTCTTGCGGGAGAACTTTTATGCTGGCGACATACTGTCACGACTGGGTCTATGGCGTGGTTTGTTCTCCCAGAAGGCAATGAAAAATTGGCGCGTGCAAGACGTGAATTTAAATACATTTTTAATTCTAACTCAAAAAAAGTACAAACAAAAGGCGCTCACAGCGGAGGTAAAAAACTTGACTAGACAAAACAAAAGGCGCGCACAATGGCGGAGAACTATGAACATTAAACAAACAAAAACTTACGTGACAAGAGATGAAACAAGAACTAACGTGACAAGGAACTGTGGACATGGCATGAATGGGTGATGTCGCCAGGACGAACAACAGAAACAGAAAAGCCTATATAGTGACAACAGGTGCGTGACTTAACTGTGAACAGGTGCGTGACATGACAATGTGAAAACGTGAGACAGGTGTGTGTGAGTACAAACGTGGAACAGGTGAAACTAATGGTTGCTATGGTGACAAACAAAACCAGGAAGTGAAACAAGGAACTAAGGAAGTGTCCAAAAAACAAAACAGCACATGGCCAAACAAAAACATGAACACAGACATGACAGTATAGAATTATTTTTGAACCTTTCGGGCTCCACTCAAGTTTGGTCCCGGGGACCCAGAATGGTCTCAGTCATAAAAATAGTTCCCCACACTTAAATCTCTACATCAGGGGTGTCCAAACTACGGACCTTCATTTTTATATATATATACACACATTATCATTATATCTATCTATCTATCTATCTATCTATCTATCTATCTATCTATCTATCTATCTATCTATCTATCTATATATATATATATATATATATATATATATATATATATATATATATTGGCCAAATGTTTTAAGGCCAAAGCGGCCCCCCAGTCAAACAGTTTGGACACCCCCTTTAGATCAACTTCAGGCCTGTTGATGTCAAGTAAAAATATGTTTTATGCCTTTTTAGTCAAAACCCTGTTTTTTTATGACAAACACATAAATGATGCAATATTTACCCCCAGAACATGCAACATTGCAAATGGAGTATTTGAATTAAATAAGTCAATAATTCATTTAATTCCTTATCCTTGGAGCCATGACACTTGACCGAAAACAACGTGACAGCAAAGTAAACATGAGGTCACTCACAGGGTGACGATGTCAGCGTTGGCAGCCTGCACGGCGATGCTGAGGGGATCATGACCTTTCTCGTCCACCTCCGTCTGTGACGCCCCTCTCTTCAGGAACAGACACACCTGGCTGCACACAAACACACCTTCTAGTCTGCGCCACCTGTAGCCAGCATGCTGGACGTACCCGGTGTGTCCCAGGTAGGTGGCGTGATGCAGCGGGCCCCGCCCCCTCATGTCCCTCTGGTTGACGTCGGCTGCGTTCTGAAGCAGGAACTCACAAGCTATCAAGGAGCCCTGGAGAAGAAGACAACTTGTTCACCTGGGACCTGCAGTGTAGATCAGGTCCAAACAAAATTACTCCATTTTTCACACCACATTATTATCAATCAGCGCGTCTAGTTTCATACATAAGGCGCATTAAAGGAGTCATATGATATTATTTTCTACATGTAAAAGACTTCCTTGTGGTCTACATAACATGTAATGGTGCTTCTTTGCTCAAAATGTAACATAGATGATGTTTTACAGATCATCTTCAAGTCACTTTCTGACCGTCTCTTCAGGATGCACCATTTCGTGGGCGGTCTTATTTACGTGCCTCCACTTCGACAGCGTCTTCTCACCGCCATCTTTGCTGTAGTTTTTAGCGCTTCCATAGCGAGTCTACTGACAGATATAAGTTAGAACTGTGCACTGCTTTATATTAGCGGAGGATGAACGCCCCACAACAAGAGGATAGAGAAAAAGGAGTTTATTGACTACAATGGCGGATGTGCGCACATTTTCAGGACTTATGCAGATGCCAAATACACATCAGCAGGTATCAATAGGTAAGAAAAGTTGTTTTTGCATAATATTGCAAAACAAAACGCCAGATAATGTCTCCTAATAGGTGCCATTTTGGGGTCCTTATACACACACACCATAATAATACTGTATGTTGAAGCACAGTACGTCTGACTATGGTAGCCGTAATGCTCCGACAATCCATCAAGCGGTGCGACTTCATAGCTTACCAAAGTCGTACCAAAACATTTTGACAGATGTTTGAGCGCAGTGTGTAATTTTCTATATTCTCAATGAAACATCAAAGTTTTGGTGTTGCTTGCTAGCGTCATTTGGTCTTATTTATGTGCCTCCACTTCGACGCTTCTTCTCACCGCCACCTTTGCTGTAGTTTTTAGTGCTTCCATAGCGAGTCTACTGACAGATGTAACTTAGAACTGTGCACTACTTTATATTAGCGAAGGATGAACGCCCCACAAGAGAAAATAAAAAAATACGTTTATTGACTACAGTGGCGGATATGCGCACATTTTCAGGACTTATGCAGATCCCAAATACATATCAGCAGGTAGCATTGGGGAAGAAAAGTTGGTTTTGCATAATATTGCAAAACAAAACGCCAGATAATGTCTCCTAATAGGCGCCATTTTAGGGTCCTTATACACACACCATAATAATATTGTATGTTGAAGCACAGTACGTCTGACTATGGTAGCCGTAATGCTCCGACAATCCATCAAGCGGTGCGACTTCATAACTTACCAAAGTCGTACCAAAACATTTTGACAGATGTTTGAGCGCCATGTGTAATGTTGTATATTCTCAATGAAACATCAAAGTTTTGGTGTTGCTTGCTAGCGTCATTTATTGAACAGTCTACACTTAGGTTGTGAGTTCAAACCCCGGCCGAGTCATACCAAAAACTATAAAAATGGGCGCCATTACCTCCCTGCTTGGCACTCAGCATCAAGGGTTGGAATTGGGGGTTAAATCACCAAAAATGATTCCTGGGCACGGCCACCGCTGCTGCCCACTGCTCCCCTCACCTCCCAGGGGGTGAACAAGGGGATGGGTCAAATGCAGAGAATAATTTTGCCACACCTAGTGTGTGTGACTATCATTGCTACTTTAACTTTATCTCTTATGTGTGACTGCCATCTACTGGTCACATTTTATACACCATGTACCCAATAAAATTGCTTCAAGGTCGGTAAGCACAACTAGAATGAATACGAGCATAAGGCGCACTGTCACTTTTTGAGGAAATATAAAGATTGTAAGTGCAAGAAAAAAGTCCCTCACCCCCAGTACTGCCTGTATGAGGGGTGTTCGTCCATCCTCTTCCTCACTTGCACAGTGTACGTCAGCGCCGTGCGCCAGCGCCTCTGCCATGAGGGCTAAGTTGTGCAGGCGCGAGGAACGTTGGAGGAGCGCGCCAGGGTGGAGCTCCCTCGGGTCCTCGGGGTCTGAAGGGACTTCTTGTTCAATCTCCACCTCGCCACTAGAGGACTCCTCGGACTCCTCTTCTGGTGGACAAGTCACAGGAGATCACAAGTTTTATTTGCTGAATAAAGGAGAACTCCTATTCAAGACAATGTCGCTCTCAAACTGCTCTTCAGGGGTGAGAGCAGCTCTAACGTTAAAACAAGTAACACTGGCGCCTAATATGACATGAAGAGAATATGATGAATACTTTTACATATTTATGGAAAGTCAAATAAATAAATAAACAATTAACTTGTATTAATTTATGTTGGACCTTGACTTGAAGTAATATGCCGTTTATTTTATGGAGGAATGTAGTTCATCATAGAACTGGCACCCAATATTATTGAAAATAATTGATTTTGAATCCAGAATCAATCCTGAATCGACTTGTTTCCACCAAGATTCATGTGGTGCCCAAAGATCGACAGCCCAAGTAAATACTCTACATCAGACCTGGGCAAATTAAGGCCCGGGGGCCACATGCGGCCCGTTAAGCTTTTCAATCTGGCCCGCCGGACATTCCCAACATTTTTTTTAGATCTTTAAGATAGAAACTGTAGCTGCCATTATGATGTGCAGTGATGTTTTACCGTAAGTCTTCAACTATACAAAGTATTTACATGGTTGGAATCTGCGCTTTTGCATGATATACTAGTTACTATGATAATCTAATGAGTTACTATGATAATCTAATTAGTTACTATGGTAATCTAATGAGTTACTATGGTAATGTAAGTCACAGCAGCTCAGACGAGGCACCAAGCAGTGTGGGTGGGGGGCGTTTCCAGAGAGTGTTTCCAGAGCCTGAAATGTGGGTGTCAGGGACAGACGTGGAAGGAGATTTTTACAACAAAGTTCTAAAGCTTAGTGTGTATATATATATATATATATATATATATATATATATATATATATATATATATATATATATATATATATATATATATATATATATATATATATATATATATATATATATATATATATATATATCAGATTGTAGGCGGGGTTTTTTCCACCCTTCACGTTCACATTTCGCTGTGTTTGTTGCATTTTTGTTGTGTTTCGCTTGATTGTAAAATATGTGGATGGAGAGGGGGTGTGACGTTCATATGTTGTAAATATTCAGTGTTTTATCCTTCATAGTTAATATTGTAACATTCTTTATTTTCATGTACATTCTGGGTGTCTCATTCAGTAAAAAAAATTAAAATTCCATTCCGTTTTTTAGGGCGGTCTGCCATAACGTTTTTAGCGTTCAATGAGACATTATTGTGAGGTTTTGTATTAGTGTTCCTAAAAATCAGATATACCTGCCCCCAGACACATTTTTTTTCTCTAAATTTGTCCCCCCGAGTCAAAATAATTGCCCATGTCTGCTTTACATGACCTTTCGATGACTTCCCGCGTTGTTAGTAGTACTTTCTATTGTAGTATTCTTGTCTGAAAGTGTCTCTTCCCGAATGCAGCTGAGATAGGCTCCAGCACCCCCCGCAACCCCAAAAGGGACAAGCGGTAGAAAATGGATGGATGGATGTTAGAATTGTGCAGAATAAATTCATTTCAATGGAAGACCTTGATTTGAGTGTTTGGAGGTCACAGAACCAATCACGCTCCTAAGTCCAGGTACTCTTGGTGAGTTCAGGGGCTTTTAAAGTGTGGGACACGCAAGATGCCTGCTTTAACGTAGCTGAAGTTGGTTTCCAACATCAACTCACCTTCTTCTGTGACGCTGTCCACCACAGAGCCCAAGAGCAGGATGTCAGTGCTGCCATCAGTGCTTCCTCCCAGGCCGCTGTCACTGCTCAGACCTGCAGGACCAGGTCACGCCAGGACACGGACACGTCACCACACCATCTTTTAGGGCTCACATCTTACATTACTTATTCCAATACATTCTTTTTTCTCCTCAAAATTCTACAAAAATTACCCCATAATGACAATCTGACAAGGTTTTCTTTTTATTCTGCTAGGTGTCTAATGGCGATGCTAAAGTTAAATAGCAGACACTATCAAGAAATGATCTTGGATTGTTCTACAAACATGACGCTACTACCAAGAATGTATCGGGTGGATGCAGGTCCGGAGCAAAGGAAGTCCGGCGGGAGATTTTTTTCGAAGGAAGTAGTGTGAAACTATCACACTGGCGACGATTTATTGCTACCACGCACATTTCTGATAGCTAACATTAGCATTTTGGTTTGAGCATGGAAAGTCACTTACTAGTTTAGCAGGAACAGAACCAAGTTAGCATCGCTCCCAGCCAGTGAAAGTCAGGACAATGTTGATCCTTGACTGTCCTTTCATCCGGCTAGCCTCCCTTTTTCTTTTTTGTCTCCTCATAAAAAACTTGTCATTTCTTTGGTTGTTTTGGAGCTTCGAACATGATAGCAGTAATTGCACGTGGGCGTTCTTCTTCTTTTAGTTTTCTGGCAGCACGCAGGCGTTCGCATCGACTTCCGTCTTTTTAACGATTGGGGAAAGGGAGAGTGATGTATGTCGTTAAAGCAAGTCAGCACATTTGTAGTTGTTTGTTGCTAAGTGCCAGGGAGAGCGATACAGGCCATGACACAGGTGTCCTACAACTAGTTGAAAGTCCATGTTTCATCCCAAATGTTATGAAAATATTTGATGAAGGTTGAAAAGTTACTTAGTGCTGTTATAAAACTAAAACAATCACATGTACATAAGTATTGACAGCCTTTCCGTGATACTTTGGCAGCAATCACAGTCTCCATTATTTTTCTTCTATCTTATTCTGCCGCCATTAATGCGAGACGAACCGGGCAACGAACCGGGCAACGAACCCTCACATATCTTATACGGTCAGGAGGGTCTCGCTCGCGCCAACAGCGCTAATTATAGTTGGGAACATTTCGTGTTACCGTGGCGACGCTATTCTGGAAACAAATCCAAGATGGGCCAATTGAATTGGTACATACCCTTACAATGGAGGATTGTTTTGAGACAAACGGAAAAAAGGCAAGATGACCTCCACATACATTTTGGTATTTCTGCTTATCACATCACATGATAGCATGCTAATGTTAGCATGCTAACATTTTCTACTAGCTTTTCAGCTAATTTTGCAAATTTTTACCTAAACATAATGATTTATGACACTTGGCGACATCTTGGAAGTATGCTAACGTCTCTTATATTAGCATGCTAACGCTACCATGCTAACATTTTTTGCTTGCTTTTTAGCTAATTTTGTATCATTAAACTTAAAAATTATGATTTGCCGCCATCTTGGAAGTTTGCCAACGTCTCATATTAGCACGCTAATGTTAGCATGCTAACACTTTAGGCTAGCTTTTGAACTAATTTACACTTAACCCTTGTGTGGTGTTCGGGTCTGTGGGACCCGTTTTCGATTTTTATTAAAAGAAAAATGATACAATTAATTAATTTGTCAAACTGAGACTCACTGGCTTTGGCTCATTTTATGTGAAGAACATATATCAGAATACATATTTAATGAACACACACCATACACCCCCCCTACACATTTCTATTACATATAAGATGTTTGGGTCCACTAGACCTGGGGCTAATAGAAGTGT
This sequence comes from Entelurus aequoreus, assembly GCF_033978785.1. Lineage (NCBI taxonomy): Eukaryota > Metazoa > Chordata > Actinopteri > Syngnathiformes > Syngnathidae > Entelurus > Entelurus aequoreus. The sequence continues at coordinate 66,918,007 of NC_084731.1, forward strand.
GGAAATTGATGTTCTGTGTACCACACACATGCAGCCACCCACCCACCCACACACACACACACACACACACCACCTAGACAGGGGTAGGACAGAGTGTAGGTACACAGAACATCAGAGGGTCAAATGTGTGAGAAAATGAGAGCAGACAGTGTTGAAAAACAATGTTGCAACCTTGTGTGGGAACCGCAGGTGCAGAAACACAAAAGAAGAATCCCTGTGGGATGCAGAAACTGGCAGAGAATTTTCCATGCAACGTTCATATTGTTGTTACTCAGCCAGTGTTTGTGGGTCTTAGACTTAGACTTACTTTTTATTGTCATTCAAATTTGAACTTTACAGTACAGATAAGAACAACATTTTGTTGCATTAGCTCATGGTAGTGCAGGATAAAAAAGCAATAAGGTGCAGATATAAATAAATAGATTACTGTACAGATAAATATATTGCACTTTTGCATATGCACCCACATTTATGGATGTATGTTATATTGTCTTTATATTCCAGCGAGTTAATCCATTTTTTGGGGGGGAATTGAGGGGATTATCATGATGCGTTCAAGAGTCTTATGGCCCGAGGGAAGAAGCTGTTACAGAACCTGGAAGTTCTGCTTCGGAGGCTGCGGAAACTCTTTCTAGAGTCCAGCAGTGAAAACAGTCCTTGGTGGGGGTGGGAGGAGTCTCTGCAGATTTCCTGAGCCCTGGTCAGGCAGCGGCTTTTTGCCATCTCCTGGATAGGAGGAAGAGGAGTCCTGATGATCTTTTCCGCCGTCCTCACCACTCTCTGGAGAGACTTCCAGTCTGAGGCACTGCAGGCTCCAGTCCAGACAGAGATGCTGTTGGTCAGCAGGCTCTCTATAGTGCCTTTGTAGAATGTGGTGAGAATGGGGGAGGGAGCTGTGCTCTTTTCATCCGTCGCAAAAAGTGCATGCGCTGCTGAGCTCTTTTTACAAGAGCTCTGGTGTTTAGGGACCAGGTCATATTGTCAGTTATCTGCACCCCCAGGAACTTGGTGCGTCTTACCATCTCCACCGCTGTGCTGTTGATGAAGAGTGGAGCGTGGCTGGACTGGTGCTTCCTGAAGTCGACGATGATCTCCTTGGTCTTGTCGATGTTCAGGACCAGGTTATTGGTTCTGCACCAGTCAACCAGATGGTTCACCTCCTCCCTGTAGTCCATGTCGTTGTTGTCACGGATGAGGCCAACTACTGTCGTGTCGTCCGCATACTTCACAATGTGGTTAGTAGTGGACCTGGCGCAGCAGTCATGGGTCATCCACGTGAACAGCAGCGGACTCAGGACGCAGCCCTCGGGGGAGCCGGTGCTCAGGGAGATGGCACTGGAGGTGTTGTTGCCCACTCTCACAGACTGGGGTCTGTCTGTGAGGAAGTCAAGCAGCCAGTTGCATAGGGGGGTACTGAATCCAAGGGGGGCCAGTTTGCTCACCAAGTGCTGCGGGATGATGCTGTTGAATGCCGAGCTGAAGTCCAGGAACAACATCCGCACGTGTGTGTCCTTTCCTTCCAGATGTTCTAAGCTCAGGTGGAGTGCAGAGGAGATGGCGTCCTCTGTGGAGCGGTTAGGGCGATAAGCAAACTGGTATGGGTCAAATGTGGGGGGGAGTCCGGAGACAATATATTCCTTTACCAGCCGGGCGGTATAGCTCGGTTGGTAGAGTGGCCGTACCAGCAACTTGAGGGTTCCAGGTTCGATTCCCGCTTCCGCCATCCTAGTCACTGCCGTTGTGTCCTTGGGCAAGACACTTTACCCACTTGCTCCCAGTGCCACCCACACTGGTTTAAATGTAACTTAGATATTGGGTTTCACTATGTAAAGCACTTTGAGTCACTAGAGAAAAGCGCTATATAAATATAATTCACTTCACTTCACTTCTTGAAGCACTTCATTACAAATGTTTTTTGGGATAAGGTAAACACTTGTTCAGTATTTTAACATAAAAGTGTTTGATTGTGAGGCATTAAAAGCCACAAAATGCAACGGGTCCATCACACCCACAAACACTGGCTGAGTAACAACAATATGAACACCACACAAGGGTTAAATCTATGGATTTGGATACTTGACGCCATCTTGTAAGCTAAGGTTTTAGGATAGTTCTTTAGCTCATTTTCTACGGTTACACCTAAAACTCATAGATGTGGATACTTAGTAATAGGTGGAAATGGTGAAGAGTGGCAGACTTACTGCGTGGACCGGAGCCGGTGTCAAAGTAGGAGAAGAGGGAGTCCAGCTCATCCGGACAGAACAAGGAATCCCGGCGAAACTTGGCTGCAGCCGCTGGCAAGAGAGGAGATGCCAGGAATCATTAAAGAAGATGTTGGCACTAATGTCAGGAATCATTAAAGAAGATGTTTGCACTAATGTCAGGAATCATTAAAGAAGATGTTGGCACTAATGTCAAGAATCATTAAAGAAGATGTTGGCACTAATGTCAGGAATCATTAAAGAAGATGTTGGCACTAATGTCAGGAATCATTAAAGAAGATGTTGGCACTAATGTCAGGAATCATTAATGAAGATGTTGGCACTAATGTCAGGAATCATTAAAGAAGATGTTGGCACTACTGTCAGGAATCATTAACGAAGATGTTGGCACTAATGTCAGGAATCATTAAAGAAGATGTTGGCACTACTGTCAGGAATCATTAAAGAAGATGTTGGCACTAATGTCAAGAATCATTAAAGAAGATGTTGGCACTAATGTCAAGAATCATTAAAGAAGATGTTGGCACTAATGTCAGGAATCATTAAAGAAGATGTTGGCACTAATATCAGGAATCATTAAAGAAGATGTTGGCACTAAGGTCAGGAATCATTAAAGAAGATGTTGGCACTAAGGTCAGGAATCATTAAAGAAGATGTTGGCACTAAGGTCAGGAATCATTAAAGAAGATGTTGGCACTAATGTCAGGAATCATTAAAGAAGATGTTGGCACTAATGTCAGGAATCATTAAAGAAGATGTTGGCACTAATGTCAGGAATCATTAAAGAAGATGTTGGCAGTAAGGTCAGGAATCATTAAAGAAGATGTTGGCACTAATGTCAGGAATCATTAAAGAAGATGTTGGCACTAATGTCAGGAATCATTAAAGAAGATGTTGGCACTAATGTCAGGAATCATTAAAGAAGATGTTGGCACTAATGTCAGGAATCATTAAAGAAGATGTTGGCACTAATGTCAGGAATCATTAAAGAAGATGTTGGCACTAATGTCAGGAATCATTAAAGAAGATGTTGGCACTAATGTCAGGAATCATTAAAGAAGATGTTGGCACTAATGTCAGGAATCATTAAAGAAGATGTTGGCACTAATGTCAGGAATCATTAAAGAAGATGTTGGCACTAATGTCAGGAATCATTAAAGAAGATGTTGGCACTAATGTCAGGAATCATTAAAGAAGATGTTGGCACTAATGTCAGGAATCATTAAAGAAGATGTTGGCACTAATGTCAGGAATCATTAAAGAAGATGTTTGCACTAATGTCAGGAATCATTAAAGAAGATGTTTGCACTAATGTCAGGAATCATTAAAGAAGATGTTGGCACTAATGTCAGGAATCATTAAAGAAGATGTTGGCACTAATGTCGGGAATCATTAAAGAAGATGTTGGCACTAATGTCAGGAATCATTAAAGAAGATGTTGGCACTAATGTCAGGAATCATTAAAGAAGATGTTGGCACTAATGTCGGGAATCATTAAAGAAGATGTTTGCACTAATGCCAGGAATAATGCCGCCATTAAAAAAAGCTCCACTAACCCGCAGAGAGATTAGCGGGTGAGGCACAGCCGGGCTCGTAGCGATGGTATTTCCTGCGGACTTTGTTTGGAGCCCGAAGCGAGCTGTTGTGTCGCTGGCACTTCTTCACAGTCCAAGGTCTGGACTTTCTTTGGCCCTCCACCAAGGCCTCGCTCCCGCTCATCTTCTTCAGGAAACGTTTCTCCACATATTTGGACTTAATCCAGGCTTCCTTCTCCTGCCTGGAGAGCCAAGCAGACACGTTCAACCTTTAGATGCCGGCCCAGTGAAACAGCCCAGTGAGACACTGACCTGGGACTGGACGCTCCAGGTTTTTTCACCCCCAGATCCTGGCATGCTCCCTCGTAAATGTGATTGATGACAGTGTTGCCCAATTCACACATCAGCTGAGCGAGGGGAAATACAATGTCAGTAAAAGTGGGATCCGGCTGAGGAGGAAGGACGTACCTTCAGGAGTTCTGGTTCCCAAGAGTCCAGAGTCAGTGAGCGCACTTTGGAGCAATGGACCCCAAGACTCCTGGAACAGGAAACAAAACATCTGAGAGCTGAGACTTTAGTAGTCAGCAACATTTGGGATGACTTTGACGGTACGAGTCTGTCCCGCCTCCACCCACAGAGACAAAGAGTGGATGACTGACAAGAGAGTTCACTACATTCCTCTACAGAACAAACATGCCCAATTTTTTTTTTCGACATAAAAAACACAATATATACATTATATATCAATAGATATCAATACAGTCTGCAGGGATACAGTCCGTAAGCACACATGATTGTATTTCTTTATGAAATAAATAAATAATGGGACAAATTTTCAAGTGTTGACCGGTCCGCAGCTACATAAAGGTTGGGGACCACTGGTGTAAATGGTAAATAAAAAGACAATACAATGATTTGCAAATCCTGAGAAACTTATATTCAATTGAATAGACTGCAAAGACAAGATAGTTCATGTTCACACTGAGAAACTTCATTTTGTTTTTGCAAATAATCATGAACTTTGAATTTAATGGCAGCAACACATTGCAAAAAAGGTATTTTTACCACTGTGTTACATGGCCTTTCCTTTTAACAACACTCAGTAAAGGTTTGGGAACTGAGGAGACACATTTTTGAAGTGGAATTCTTTCCCATTCTTGCTTGATGTACAGCTTAAGTTGTTCAACAGTCTCCCTTCTGATTTTTTAGCCTTCATATTGCACCACACATTTTCAATGGGAGACAGGTCTGGACTACAGGCAGGCCAGTCTAGTACCCGCACTCTTTTACTATGAAGCCACACTGTTGTAACACGTGGCTTGGCATTGTCTTGCTGAAATAAGCAGGGGCGTCCATGATAACGTTGCTTGGATGGCAACATATGTTGCTCCAAAAGCTGTATGTACCTTTCAGCATTAATGGTGCCTTCACAGATGTGTAAGTTAGCCATGCCTTGGGCACTAATAGACCCCCATACCATCACAGATGCTGACTTTTACACTTTGACCCTAGAACAGTCCGGATGGTTGTTTTCCTCTTTGTTCCGGAGGACACAACGTCCACAGTTTCAAAAAACAATTTGAAATGTGGACTCATCAGATCACAGAACATTTTCCACTTTGCATCAGTCCATCTTAGATGAGCTCAGGCCCAGCGAAGTGTTTCTGGGTGTTGTTGATAAATGGCTTTGGCTTTGCATAGTAGAGTTTTAACTTGCACTTACAGATGTAGCGACCAACTGTAGTTACCGACAGTGGTTTTCTGAAGTGTTCCTGAGCCCATGTGGTGATATCCTTTACACACTGATGTGGCTTTTTGATGCAGTACCGCCTGAGGGATCCAAGGTCCATAATATCATGGCTTACGTGCAGTGATTTCTCCAGATTCTCTGAACCTTTTTGACATGACATGGACTTTGGCGACGCAAATGATTGCGTGGGTTGCTTTCCGGAATGCAAGCGAACCAGACTGGACAAGGCGTGAAGGTAAAGACATGTTTTAATCTCTATCAAAAGAACAAAACAAATGGCGCGCACAAGGCGAAGAACAAACTTGGCTATGAACAAAAACTTACACTTAACGTAGACTATGGACATGAAACAAAAGAACTGCTAAACGTGACATGAATAAACAAAAACTTACTTGGAAAAAACATTGAAACGAGCCTGGAACAATGGCATGGAAGACTAGAATGAGTGACCAGGGTAATGTCGCCAGGCCGACTGCCTGGCTACTGCAAGCTTAAATAATGTGTCATGATTAGCAACAGGTGCGTGAGTCCGAACGTGAAACAGGTGACACTAATGGTTGTCATGGTAACAAAGCAAGGGAGTGAAAACAGGAACTAAAAAGAGTCCAAAAATGTAGATGGTGAAATCCCTA